>NC_046170.1:13173634-13473634 GCF_011064425.1 Rattus rattus | reverse complement strand
TACTCTCCTTTGGTAGAAGACTCAGCACCCTTATCAACTGTATCAATCAAAGTCCCCATTTCTTTCCCCTCATGCCAATACCCTAATCCAGAGGTAGTAGTTAGCCTCCAAAGCTACCTTGCTGACTCCAGGAAAAGATGGAGGAACAGTATCTTGCTCCTGTGGGGTTATCATGAAAGCCTTTTATGATTAACACTTTATAATGTGTAGAATAGACTTTAAAGTCGTCAGCCCTATTATCTAGCCCTAGGTGTCACTCAGAGCTAACCCTGTGCCCTGCTTTCTCTATCTGCTACAAAAACACGAGCTGTTTAAAGATCTATTTCCTCTCCCTGCCCCCATTATTATCGCTTTAACTCTCGCTGTCAAAATGCTACTGAGGAAAAACATGCTGTAATTCATTAGCAGCTTGGCAGGGCTGCTGCTGGGAGTCTGTCACGAGGCAGCAAAGAATAGTCAGCATTGAGATTCATCCTAAAGCGGCACGCCCCCTTGTGCACCACGACCCAGATGGTGACCCTTACTTATGAAGGACACGAAGGTTTGCGTCCGCACGTCACAGGGAAATAGTACGGTGGGTGCTGTTATTTTTAAGTGTTGAAATTTTCACCTCTCCTTGCAAAAAGAACGGTGCACTTTAGAAATGATCTGACTTCTTATCTATCATCAGCAGAAAACAAAACATAATTGAGTTTACTTTCGGTAAATGGTATTTGGACCAGATTCCCAAAGTGGAGGAGGTGGCTAATGGACAATTCCCTGCCTCTGAGGACTTTGACAAGTGCTGCAGAAGAGCCTTGCCTGGCGTTTGAAAACCATTAGTGTCCTGACAGGGAGGCAGGGAGGAGTGGCCTTTTAGAGGAGACTAGGTGGCTCCAGGAGCCTGGTGATCTGATGACAGTGGTTTTAAAGGCAAAAAGCTCACTCTGCAAATGTGGCCAAATAATTTTAATTAAGGCCAGAACCTCTTCATTAAAAGGAAATAGAACCTGGGTTCAGAAATCCAATATAAGTTGCCACAACAAAATCGAAAGGTCAGTGGCTAAATATGGAAATGCAAGTGCGGGAGACTCAGGGTGCTTTTTCTCACAGCTTGTCTCAAATGAAAAGTCAAGGGTAGAACTGGGAGCACAGGGGGCAGCTTGCTAAGAAGCAGTGAGTCTGGAAAGTGGTTCAGATGCTGCACAAATCCCACTGTCCTTGGTGTGGGATGGACTTGCCCCTCTGTTTCAGAACCCTGGCATTAATCCCCCACACTCCTTTTGTGCTCTCGGGCATTTGGTCCTGCCTCAGACTCTTAAATCCTCCAAATGCTTTCACTTGCTTCTCCAGCTAAGAGATCACAAGCTAAGGCCTCGCCCTCTGAACACACACCTCCCAATCTCCGTCCACTCCACTGTTGCATCCACCCGTTCTTTTCTGTTCATGAACACAGCTAATCTGCTCCTGCCTGAGAAGCTTTGAACTATAATCCTCTACTGCTGGATTGGTTAGAATTTTCTCAAGAGCATGACTAGGTCCTTCCCATTGTTCAGTTCAAATATGTCCTGCTCATAGATTCCCTGGCTTCTTCTTGCCCTCACCAAGTACCAATCAGGCCTCCACTCTGGTTTCAGTCCCTGTCATCATTCTGTTAATTCGCTCGCCTGTAACAGGGCTGCCACTACATCCTTTATACCTATAACAAGGCTCGGTGCATATTTTGCAATGAATGAGTTTGTTAAGAGACTCATCATCACAATTTTGAATTTTTTATTTATGCACACGTGTCCCCACCTGACATGTGCTTCATGTCTGTCCCCATGCCCACTACGAACAGAGATTGTCTGAGCCCCTAGAAATAGTCACAGATGGTTGTGATGCTCCCTGACGTGGGTGCTGGGAACCAAACTCTGGACCCCAGTTTCACAGCCAGTGTTCTTAACTACTGAGCGCTCTCTCCAACTGTTGTCATGGATGATTTAAACTCTAGAAATAAGTCACTAACGTCTCCCAGCAATCAGCTGAGCACATTCGAGGTTATGCCAGCTGGCCATGTCATCAAGAAAACCGTACCATTTGAACCATAGCCATCCCTGAAGCCCCAGGAGCATTCTTCTCCCTGCTGGCTCTTACAGAAGTACAGTAGACTGGGTATTCACTAGCTGGTGAATGAATTCACTCCTCAGACTAGAACAGGAAAATGGCTCATTGAATACACCACAAAAGAACGACAGGCTGGCGAGGAGAGATCTAACTGGAAAGAGCTTTCCATTTGGGAGAAGCACTTTGTGTCGTCAGTATAAGATTCTTTGTGGGGTTTCCTGCCCATGTAATTCGTGCCATGTGAAGGTGCAGTCCCACTTGTTGGTGTGTAGTCCTGGGAGGTTAGAGTGAGAAACTGTACACTTAGTTATGCGCCGTACGAATCAGGGTCATACAAATAAGAGCAGTTCTGATCAAAGCAGGAGTCAGAGCACAGAGGCCATGGTGGCTCTGCGGCATTAGACAATAGAATCCATAGGTTGGCACCTGGGCCATGCTCGTGAAGGTCCCCAGTGGGAGACTGGCTCCTTTTTCTGGCCTTGCATTACTGGTTTTCCTCAACAAGGATCTCTAAGTAGTCATTTAGAGAAAATAATCAAAGGGCTTCTCATTCTCACTGCTCAGAGCTATTAGCATGAGTTCTCCAGTGTTTGTGCCCAAAGATGCATCCTGTAGCCGACTCTTTTGTTAGAAGTTGTTAGAAGGTCTCCAGATAGATCCTCTGTGAGGTTTTGTTGTTATTTGAGACTGGGTAGCCCCAGCTGGCCTGGACCTTGCTATATAGACCAGGGTGATCTCAAACTCACAGAGATCCTTCTGCCTCTGCCTCCTCTGTTGTTTTGTTTTATCTTCAACAAAGTTATTAAGCTTTACAAACAGAGTTAGTAAAAACAAATAATTAAAGAAAACTAATTTGAGAAGATTAGGTACTGGTCTAATACTTACTAATTTTCAGAAAGCTTCTATAATATCAGAGGTGTGCATGCATATAGGAGAGTCGGAGATGACTAACATCATTACACAGAATTATATAGAAGCCCTTTATGTGGTAACTTATCCTCTAAATATAAAGTAAAGTTTTAAATCTTTAATCTGTATCATTGCCAATCAGAATTTTAGAATATTTATAGACTCACGGGTCAAAGATAATTACTACAAACAAATAATGTGGGTATACCTCACACTTAACAAAACACACAAGGCAAACAGACAGCATTTCAAATAGCAAGACTGTCAGAGTGGCAGGTTTATCATTTGGATATACTGAAAACAGTACTTATTGATCACTTCTCAATAGTAAATTTTTCTGACTTTAACCCTACAAACTTTGCATGTTATGTAAAGTTGAGATTCACGGTTACTCCTATTTCTAGTCACAGACGCATAGGACATTCAATGTACCAAATCACTTGAAAATGATGATTTACAAGATGTCAGGTAAAAGACACAGATATTTAAATAAACAATGACTTTAACACAGAGTCCTAAACTGCCACTCATCCTTAGTAAGTAAAAGGCACATTAATAGAGAAAAGCAGAGGGAGATTTATTCAATATGGCCACAGTGGGAAGAGTTGCAGGGAGTTTCATTGACCCTTCAAGCTTGGGTTTAAGTGGAGGGCCAGAGTTTCCCATAGCTGAGCAGTCTAGGTCTAGCCTTGGTGCCTCGCTGACTCAGCTCCAGTCTAGGTCTAGCCTTGGTGCCTCACTGACTCAGCTCCAGTCTAGGTCTAGCCTTGGTGCCTTGCTGACTCAGCTCCAGTCTAGGTCCAGCCTTGGTGCCTCGCTGACTCAGCTCCAGTCTAGGTCCAGCCTTGGTGCCTCGCTGACTCAGCTCCAGTCTAGGTCTAGCCTTGGTGCCTCACTGACTCAGCTCCAGTCTAGGTCCAGCCTTGGTGCCTCACTGACTCAGCTCCAGTCTAGGTCCAGCCTTGGTGCCTCACTGACTCAGCTCCAGTCTAGGTCCAGCCTTGGTGCCTCACTGACTCAGCTCCAGTCTAGGTCCAGCCTTGATGCCTCACTGACTCAGCTCCAGTCTCCCCTGCAAGGTCCCGCGACCAGTTACAGGCCTCTTCCCAGAGACAATCCCTCCTTCCGGCTGGCCCAGGCTTTTAACCCTTTGCTTCTCTCAGCATGGCATTCCTGGGATAATCCCGATTTCCTGAGATCTAGTGTTTCTTTAGTCTGCTGGCCAAGTGAGGGACAGGGAATCTTTTAAGATAACCTCATTTTTTTAAAAGACAAGGTTAGTGATGATCTGATTCTGTCACATTGGAAGTAGGGGCATTCTCACTGAGTCTCAGTAACTGATTAGGACAGGAGGCAGAAAATGATTAGAACCATTAGGGCAGGAGCCCCAAATGGAACAGATGTAATCCTTTCCCTGGGGAGAAGCTAGAAACATCCTTGTTCCTGTTGGTGGTTCTGTCCCTGCCAGAGGCCAGCAATGCCCAAGGGAGGTCTGGTTTGTTTTCTCTTTCCCTAAATGAGAATGTTACCTACAAACTTCATGTAGGATATCACCAAAACTGGAGGCTCTTGGACAGCTTATGGGTGGGTTACTTGAACTGACCATCACCCCATACTTCAGCCTAGTTTCTGTCAAAAGTCCTGGAAAAGAAAACCTCTAAACTAACAACTCCCCCACCACCACCATTTTCTGTGATCTACTCATGCTGTATAGGAGTTTCTCTCTCTCTCTCTCTCTCTCTCTCTCTCTCTCTCTCTCTCTCTCTCTCTCTCTCTCTCTCTAGTTTTTTTTTCTTCTCAAAAGCGCACCATAATAGCATTTCTTTCTAAACAGTGCTATGAAATACTTCGAATTCATGAGACAAGAACGGAAACCACTGGCTCCGTGGATGTTGTCTGTGGCCATGAGCTCTTGGCATCTGAGATGAGAAAGTCTTCATTGCTTTCCAAGATCCTTACCTCTTCCTGCTTTGCCATGTACCACTAGGGGTGGCTCAAAGTCCCTGTCCTGGTTCCTTCTCTGCCCATCTGTCATGTCTGTGTGTCTGCTTGTCTCATTAAACACAGATTTGGGAGAATCAGTCAGAGGCAAGCACAATCATCAGAGAGGGCGACACTATATTTCCTGCTCCTTTGTAAGTGATGTGCGTCATTATCCCACACCCCAGCCACGGACTGGAGATTTAGTTGTGCCTCCCCTAGGATTCCCTTGGTGGGAACTGCTGCTTCTCCTGGTCTCCCAAGGAGTTCAGCCTTCTGTGACTAACTGCTCTCCCAAGTCTCTAGCCCAGCAGGTTCTGGCCTTCACTCTGGGAAGAAGAAGAACACCATCAGCGGTGTTCATGCAGTCCACACCACCGCTTTCTTTGGGACAGAGTTAAGTTGACTAAGTAGTGGCCTGACAGCAGCCCCGAATTTATGGTCCTAACCAGGACTTGGCTCCTCTATCTTCTTTATCACACACACTGTGTGGAACAGGAGCACATCATGTGAAACTTCCCACCAGCCTCCCCAAACTTACAAAAGAAAATAAAACAAAACAAAACTTTTTTTCTGGGGATTTCTCTCAGAAGGCTTACCAGGCAAATCTCTGAAGACGCTTTCCTGCCCCCTCCCACGCCCTCACAATCTGTCCCAGGGCAGATCTCTCTCTCTCTCTCTCTCTCTCTCTCTCTCTCTCTCTCTCTCTCTCTCTCTCTCTCTCTTCCTCTTCCCCCCTCCCTCCTCTCTCTCCTTCCTCCCTCTCCCCCAACCCCCATCTCTCTTATTATTTTTCACTCTTAGTGAAGTTCTTTTTCAGGTCTTAAAGGGAAGGTTTTGTTCTCTCCTTTAAATTCCCATTCTGTTTGTTCTCCCATACATTGTACATTTCCTGTCTAAGGCTTTCTGTTCTGGTTGCTTTTTGTTGTGATAAATACCATATCCGAAAGCAACTCGTGGGGAGAGGGCTTATTGGTTTTACTTCTAGATCACAGCCTGTCACTGAGGGAAGTCAGGGCAGGCAGGAATTCAAGTCAGGAACCTGGAATGAGGAACTGGTTCCCAAACAGACAAGTGCTGCTCAGCTGCCTTCTTTCCAGTACGGCCCAAGACTACCAGAGACAGCACTACCCACATCAACTGCCAATCACGACAATTCTCACAGACATAGCCACAGGCCAATCTGATCTGGGCCCTCCCCTCCAACTGAGATTCCCCCAGCTAACTATGGACTGTACCAAGCTGACCACTGATGCCAACCAGCGCCCTCCCTTCCACCTTGAGGATTCTTGGCTGCTTCTCTCTGAATTTGCTTCTGAAGGGTAGTTGTGTGGTTCCTTCCTCTCCTAGACTGCTGCTCCTTTGGAATTACTTTACCGTTATACGTAACACCAGGGTGATTGTGATGGGTGTGGGGACATATAGGGGTACCTTTGAAATCTATATTGTATGTGCATGTAATAAAGAGAGAGAATCGTCAGCATCATGGTTCCAAGGCTGACCACCTGACTCAGAGGGCAGGACTGCCCCTGTTTCTATTTCCTATACAATCAGCTGAATGAAGGTAGATTCTGGGAATAAAAGTGATGCCAGAGGAAGCAGCTGCATCCCTGCCCATTCTGCCCTGTAGGTCTCAGGAAGCCGCAGGCCTAGATCTATCATTCCCCTCCCACTCACACCTGGGCCTGCTGTAGTGTAGGGAGCCATTCTGAGCTATGAAGTCACAGGGTGCTCAGCCCTAAGGTGGCTGCTGTAAGATTATGAGATTGTTGGACAAAAGCCTCTTCCAGGAAGATTCCGGGAGCAATCATAGGATGTTTCAGCCTGAACAAACACCAGATGTCCCTGAGCAGATTCCTGAGAAGGGTTCGACCTTTTCAAAGAACATGTGCCCGGAAGACTGTTGCCTCTTTGTTTAAGGAGGATATCTTGCAGTTTAGTGATTCACCTTATATCCTTGGGCACTTCCCAATACTCCCCCACTCTAAGCTTCAGTTCCTGCTTCAATTCCTGCCTCAGAGCTTTAAATGCTGTACATTCCTCTCAATAAACGAGACCTTGACAACAGAACCTTGCTTGGTCTCCTTTTCTCCCCCCCTTGACCCTCAGGTAGCGCCTCTTTGGAACCCTGAATAACTGTACCTGCTGGACAGGTCACTGTAGCTCAGCCCTAACCAGTGTACAAGTACAACGTCAGTCGACCTGCATCTCCACATAGTCAGGGGAGGTGAAGACTGAGCTGGGCTGAGCTGGGCACTGCACCTCCCCTTCAGCAGGAAGAGAGTTTGGGTTCTGAGGGTAATGGGATAAAGTCTGTGAAAGGGTGTCAGCGGGTAACTAATACGGGGGTGAATTGTTAGTGTAGGGAAGATGGGGCCAACCAGGAGGAACAGAGATTTCTGCTGAGAGATATGAGGTGGCTCGAACTTGAGAGGTTCACGTGATGGAAAAAGGCTCGTGTTGGACAGAAGTAAAGTCACCATGCTTAGCTTACATTCCAGCTGCTTGGAAAAGACCAGCCTGGGCTGACTCATTTTCGCTTCTGGCAATGTGTTTGCTGCAGGAACCCCCACAACGCCGTGCTTATTAATCTCCACCCTCCCTAGTCACACAGTCCTTTCCCTTGCTGAGGAACCTGGAGTTAAACAGATTCTCTGATAGGCAGACTATGTTTCTTTAACATTCAAAGGACTATAGTGCTCAGATATTATATATAACCAAATGAGAAGTTATTTGAACAACTATTTCTCACTAATGGTTCTCCTCTTGAGATATATATGTGTATGTATATATGTGTATATGTATATTATGCATGTATACATATGTGTATGTGTGTGCATGTGAGTATATGTCTATGTCTATGTTAATTATATAATATGTAACACATATTATATTAAGTTATTTATACATATTATATAATATTTTATTATATAATATATATTATACATGACTATATAATATATATAACATATATAAACATTATATACTTAATATATGTATTTATAGATATAGATATATAGATCCCAGATATAGGACAAGGCTTGGATTAATTCAGCACTGTAGTGTCTATCTATAGGTGAGATAAACAAACCTAGCTTCTTAAATGCTGAAGCCAAATCTAAAGACCAAAAGCCAAAACCCAAACCATATTTACCAACTGTGGAACACTCTTTCTGAAGGAATTCTTCTCACAGCTGCAATGTTTCCCTCTTCGCCCTAACATCCCATGCTCCCCAACTAAAGGAGGCTGTTGTTATACTCATAGGTTTAAGGAAAATATTCAAGATATAGGAGCAGAATATCCCTGACGATCCTAAAAGAAAGAAAGAAAGAAAGAAAGAAAGAAAGAAAGAAGGAAAGAAAGTTCTCTTTCAGATTGTCAATTAGATGCTGATGTCTGCTTGTGACCTCCACAAATAGAGTCTGGATTTTTCTCAGGTTTGGAGCATAGTTTCCACTCCCTCTGGCCATGACACCTGGTAGACACACAGGCAGAGACATTGATTACTGGGGGAAGGCTAATAGCACAACTACGTTAACTGACTTCTCTTATAAAGTTTCTTGTCATTTTCTCCTCAGGCCTGTCATATCAAACAGCTGACTGTACAGTTACACTTTGATCTGTGAAATAAAACTTACATCAGTCTAGATACAGAGAAGACAACTGCTCTGATGTTACCCTTCTACAGGGCTCTTGTACAATCTACCCAGCTGCACAATTATGCTTCACCTTACTAACCCTTGAGTTAATCACAATGTCAAAGCATTTTCCTCATTAACTTTGCCTCGATGTTCTCCACAAGGCTGTAATAGAGGGGACGGGATGGTTGACTTTCTGAGCTTGGTAAAAGATATCTCGAGTCCTCAATCCTCCTTTAGGAGTTACATCTTCTAATGGACATGTTCTCTTCCTCTAATAAAGGCAAAGCATCCATAGCTATTTCCCACCTATGCTTGCAGTAGGAATTATAGTAGTACTGATAGTTTCACATTCTGTGGGTTACAGGCGCTACCTCACACGCATAGCATGCTCAGACGCACCTACCACCAAATGTTCGTCTCGTGCTCTGAATTCTTATGTTCATGTTCTTATATCATGGCACATTAGCTAGGCCCTCTCCTGAGACATTCCTAATGCTACCCCCCACATCGCTCCTTCTCTCAAAGAAGCTAAAGTGGTCATCACTCCCAAACTCCTAGAAACAGTAGGGGAATGTGGGGGAATAAAAGGCTACGAGCTAGACAGATTTCCTGGTATGCAGACAGACAGGGAGAAGGGCCCTGAGTAGAAAATAGAGATGGTGAACCTCCAAGATGGTCAGCTTCTTCCTCACACTCCTGACCTGAGACCAAAGCCTGGCAGCTTACAATTAAGGCTTGATAGGTTCTCTCTCTTACCAGTAGGGTCCTGTGTTGATGGGCTGTCTAGACAAGTTCAAGACTCCATTAGGACATGTTTACACACAATTGTAGGCTAATAAAGCATCTTGTCTTTCTTCAAATTGACCAACCCTAAATTAGGGGACGATCCTTCAAAGACTTTAGCCAAGCCCCCAAGGAGAGGCTAGGTTCCTGCTTCCTCAGTACCCCTCTGCTTTGGAGGGTTTTTTTTTTTTTTAATCTCTGTGTGTGTCTACAGTAGGCACGATCCTTCAGCCCTAATAAAAGGGGTATTTTATCAACTGGTTTTATCTGTACTTGTCTGCTGTGTTTGACATTTTCCCTGTTTGAAATTTTCCTGCCCTTTAATTCTAAATAAACGTGACCAAGAACCTTAGACATGCTGGTTAGTTTTATGTCAAGGTGGAGTCATCTGAAAGGAGGAAACCTCAATTAAAAACAGACCTCCAGGGGAGAGAGAGCTCACCACCCAGACAGGTGGGCACTCCTGAGACTGCAGAGCAGAAGAGACAACGAATACTGCCCACCCCTGCCCACATCCCTGGCCCAAGAGGAAACTGTATACGGCCTCTGGGAACCGGAAGATAGGGGCACTGGAGCTGCAGGTCCCCTGCGCTCCAGACACCGCCAGGACCTGAAGGGACCGGATCAACAGTTCTCTGCACACAAATCCCGGGAGAAGGAGGGCTAAACCTTCAGAGGCAGACACGCCTGGGAAGCCAGAAGAGACTACACTTTGCCCACATTTCTGACTCCAGAGGAAAACACCTACAACCATCTGGGACCCCGGTGCACGGGGGCTCCCGGAAAAGTCGGCTCAGGCCCTTCTGGTTGCTGCCCTCATGGAAGGCTCATAAAAAACACCCCACGAGCAAACTTGAGCCTCGGGACCACAGGTAAGACCAACTTTTCTGCTCCAAGTGACCTGCCTGGTGAACTCAGGACACAGGCCCACAGGAACATCTGAAGACCTGTAGACAGGAAAAACTACATGCCTGAAAGCAGAACACTCTGTTCCCATAACTGGCTGAAAGAAAACAGGAAAACAGGTCTACAGCACTCCTGACACACAGGCCTATAGGACAATCTAGCCACTGTCAGAAATAGCGGAACAAAGTAACACCAGAGATAATCTGATGGTGAGAGGCGAGCACAGGAACCCAAGCAACTGGCATCATCGGAACCCAATTCTCCCACCAAAGCAAACACTGAATATCCAAACACAACAGATCTAGATTTAAAATCTAGATTTAAAAGCAAGATCTAGATTTAAAATCATATTTGATCATGATGCTGGAGGACTTCAAGAAAGACATGAAGAACTCCCTTAGAGAAACGCAGGAAAACATAAATAAACAAGTAGAAGCCTATAGAGAGGAATCACAAAAATCCCTGAAAGAATTACAGGAAAACACAATCAAACAGTTGAAGGAATTAAAAATGGAAATAGAAGCAATGAAGAAAGAACACAGGGAAACAACCCTGGATATAGAAAACCAAAGGAAGAGACAAGGAGCCACAGATACAAGCATCACCAACAGAATACAAGAGATAGAAGAGAGAATCTCAGGAGCAGAAGATTTCATAGAAATCATCGACTCAACTGTCAAAGATAATGTAAAAGAGTAAAAGCTACTGGTCCAAAACATACAGGAAATGCAGGACTCAATGAGAAGATCAAACCTAAGGATAATAGGTATAGAAGAGAGTGAAGACATACAGCTCAAAGGACCAGTAAATATCTTCAACAAAATCATAGAAGAAAACTTCCCTAACCTAAAGAAAGAGATGCCCATAAGCATACAAGAAGCCTACAGAACTCCAAATAGTTTGGACCAGAAAAGAAACTCCTCCCGTTACATAATAGTCAAAACACCAAATGCACAAAATAAAGAAAGAATATTAAAAGCAGTAAGGGAAAAAGATCAAGTAACATATAAAGGCAGACCTATCAGAATCACACCAGACTTCTCGCCAGAGACTATGAAGGCCAGAAGATCCTGGACAGATGTCATACAGACCCTAAGAGAACACAAATGCCAGCCCAGGTTACTGTATCCTGCAAAACTCTCAATTAACATAGATGGAGAAACCAAGATATTCCATGACAAAACCAAATTTACAATATTTTCTACAAATCAAGCGCTACAAAGGATAATAAATGGTAAAGCCCAACATAAGGAGGCAAGCTATACCCAAGAAGAAGCAAGAAACTAATTGTCTTGGCAACAAAACAAAGAGAAGAAAAGCACACAAACATAACCTCACATCCAAATATGAATATAACAGGAAGCAATAATCACTATTCCTTAATATCTCTCAACATCAATGGTCTCAGCTTCCCAATAAAAAGACATAGATTAAAAAACTGGGTAGGCAATGAGGACCCTGCATTCTGCTGCCTACAGGAAACACACCTCAGAGACAAAGACAGACACTACCTCAGAGTGAAAGGCTGGAAAACAATTTTCTAAGCAAATGGACGGAAGAAGCAAGCTGGAGTAGCCATTCTAATTTCGAATAAAATTAATTTTCAACTAAAAGTCATCAAAAAAGATGAAGAAGGACACTTCATATTCATCAAAGGAAAAATATACCAAGATGAACTCTCAATCCTAAATATCTATGCTCCAAATACAAGGGTACCTACATACATAAAAGAAACCTTACTAAAGCTCCAAACACACATTGCACCTCACACAATAATAGTAGGAGATTACAACACCCCACTCTCATCAATGGACAGGTCATGGAAACAGAAATTAAACAGAGACATAGACAGACTAAGAGAAGTCATGAAACAAATGGACTTAACAGATATTTATAGAACATTCTATCCTAAAGCAAAAGGATATACATTCTTCTCAGCACCTCATGGTACTTTCTCCAAAATTGACCATATAATTGGTCAAAAAACGGGCCTCAACAGATACAGAAAGATAGGAATAATCCCAAGCGTCCTATCAGACCACCATGGGTTAAAGTTGGTCTTCAATAACAATAAGGGAAGAACGCCCACATGTACATGGAAGTTGAACAATGCTCTACTCAATGATAACCTGGTCAAGGAAGAAATAAAGAAAGAAATTAAAGACTTTTTAGAATTTAATGAAAATGAAGGTACAACATACCCAAACTTATGGGACACAATGAAAGCTGTGCTAAGAGGAAAACTCATAGCGCTGAGTGCCTGCAGAAAGAAACCGGAGAGAGCATACAACAGCAACTTGACAGCACACCTAAAAACTCTAGAACAAAAAGAAGCAAATACACCCAGAAGGAGTAGAAGGCAGGAAATAATCAAACTCAGAGCTGAAATTAACCAAGTAGAAACAAAAAGGACCATAGAAAGAATCAATAGAACCAAAAGTTGGTTCTTTGAGAAAATCAACAAGATAGATAAACCCTTAGCCAGACTAATGAGAGGACACAGAGTGTGTCCAAATTAACAAAATCAGAAATGAAAACGAAGACATAACTACAGAATCAGAGGAAATTCAAAAATCATCAGATCCTACTACAAAAGCCTATGTTCAACAAAACTTGAAAATCTGCAGGAAATGGACAATTTCCTAGACAGATACCAGGTACCGAAGTTAAATCAGGAACAGATAAACCAGTTAAACAACCCCATAACTCCTAACGAAATAGAAGCAGTCATTAAAGGTCTCCCAACCAAAAAGAGCCCAGGTCCAGACGGGTTTAGTGCAGAATTCTATCAGACCTTCATAGAAGACCTCATACCAATACTATCCAAACTATTCCACAAAATTGAAACAGATGGAGCACTACCGAATTCCTTCTATGAAGCCACAATTACTCTTATACCTAAACCACACAAAGACCCAACAAAGAAAGAGAACTTCAGACCAATTTCCCTTATGAATATCGATGCAAATAAACTCAGTAAAATTCTGGCAAACCGAATCCAAGAGCACATCAAAACAATCATCCACCATGATCAAGTAGGCTTCATCCCAGGCATGCAAGGATGGTTTAATATACGGAAAACCATCAACGTGATCCATTATATAAACAAACTGAAAGAAGAAAACCACATGATCATTTCATTAGATGCTGAGAAAGCATTTGACATAATTCAACACCCCTTCATGATAAAAGTTCTGGAAAGAATAGGAATTCAAGGCCCATACCTAAACGTAGTAAAAGCCATATACAGCAAACCACTCGCTAGCATTAAACTAAATGGAGAGAAACTTGAAGCAATCCCACTAAATTAAGGGACTAGACAAGGCTGCCCACTCTCTCCCTACTTATTCAATATAGTTCTTGAAGTTCTAGCCAGAGCAATCAGACATCAAAAGGAGGTCAAGGGCATACAGATTGGAAAAGAAGAAGTCAAAATATCACTATTTGCAGATGATATGATAGTATATTTAAGTGATCCCAAAAGTTCCACCAGAGAACTACTAAAGCTGATAAACAACTTCAGCAAAGTGCAAAGTGGCTGGGTATAAAATTAACTCAAATAAATCAGTAGCCTTCCTCTACACAAAAGAGAAAAAAGCTGAGAAAGAAATTAGGGAAACGACACCCTTCATAATAGTCCCAAATAATATAAAGTACCTTGGTGTGACTTTAACCAAGCAAGTAAAAGATCTGTACAATAAGAACTTCAATCCTCTGAAGAAAGAAATTGAAAGAAGACCTCAGAAGATGGAAAGATCTCCCATGCTCATGGATTGGCAGGATTAATATAGTAAAAATGGCCATTTTACCAAAAGCGATCTACAGATTCAATGCAATCCCCATCAAAATACCAATCCAATTCTTCAAAGAGTTAGACAGAACAATTTGCAAATTCATCTGGAATAACAAAAACCCAGGATAGCTAAAACTGTCCTCAACAATGAAAGGACTTCAGAGGGAATCACTATCCCTGAACTCAAGCAGTATTACAGAGCAATAGTGATAAAAACTGCATGGTATTGGTACAGAGACAGACAGATAGACCAATGGAATAGAATTGAAGACCCAGAAATGAACCCACACACCTATGGTCACTTGATTTTTTGACAAAGGAGCCAAAACCATCCAATGGAAAAAAGATAGCATTTTCAGCAAATGGTGCTGGTTCAACTGGAGGTCAACATGCAAAAGAATGCAGATCAATCCATGCTTATCACCCTGTACAAAGCTTAAGTCCAAGTGAATCAAGGACCTCCCCATCATACACTCAAACTAATTGAAGAAAAAGTGGGGAAGCATCTCGATCACATGGGCACTGAAGAATATTTCCTGAACAAAACGCCAATGGTTTATGCTCTAAGATCCAGAATCGACAAATGGGATCTCATATAACTGCAAAGTTTCTGTAAGGCAAAAGACACTGTGGTTAGGACAAAACGGCAACCAACCGATTGGGAAAAGATCTTTACAAATCCTACAACAGATAGAGGGCTTATATTCAAAATATACAAAGAACTCAAGAAGTTAGACGGCAGGGAGACAAATAACCCTATTAAAAGATGGGGTTCAGAGCTAAACAAAGAATTCACAGCTGAGGAATGCCAAATGGCTGAGAAACACCTAAAGAAATGTTCAACATCTTTAGTCATAAGGGAAATGCAAATCAAAACAACCCTGAGATTTCACCTCACACCAGTGAGAATGGCTAAGATCAAAAACTCAGGTGACAGCAAATGCTGGCGAGGATGTGGAGAAAGAGGAACACTCCTCCATTGTTGGTGGGATTGCAGACTGGTACAACCATTCTGGAAATCAGTCTGGAGGTTCCTCAGAAAATTAGACATTGAACTACCTGAGGATCCAGCTATACCTCTCTTGGGCATATACCCAAAAGATGCCCCAACATATAAAAAAGACACGTGCTCCACTATGTTCATAGCAGCCTTATTTATAATCGCCAGAAGCTGGAAAGAACTCAGATGCCCTTCAACAGAGGAATGGATACAGAAAATGTGGTACATCTACACAATGGAATATTACTCAGCTATCAAAAACAATGACTTCATGAAATTCATAGGCAAATGGTTGGAACTGGAAAATATCATCCTGAGTGAGGTAACCCAATCACAGAAAAACACACATGGTATGCACTCATTGATAAGTGGCTATTAGCCTAAATGCTTGAATTGCCCTAGATGCACAGAACACATGAAACTCAAGACGGATGATCAAAATGCGAATGCTTCACTCTTTCTTTAAAAGGGGAACAAGAATACCCTTGACAGGGAATAGGGAGGCAAAGTTTAAAACAGAGGCAGAAGGAACACCCATTCAGAGCCTGCCCCATATGTGGCCCATACATATACAGCCACCCAATTAGACAAGGTGGATGAAGCAAAGAAGTGCAGGCCGACAGGAACGGATGTAGATCTCTCCTGAGAGACACAGCCAGAATACAGCAAATACAGAGGCTTAATGCCAGCAGCAAACCACTGAACTGAGAATAGGACCCCGTTGAAGGAATCAGAGAAAGGACTGAAGAGCTTGAAGGGGCTCGAGACCCCATATGAACAACAATGCCAACCAACCAGAGCTTCCAGGGACTAAGCCACTACCCAAAGACTGTTCATGGAATGACCCTGGCCTCTCGCTACATAGATAGCAATGAATATCCTAGTAAGAGCACCAGTGGAAGGGGAAGCCCTTGGTCCTGCTAAGACTGAACCCCCAGTGAACTAGATTGTTGGGGGGAGGGCGGCAATGGGGGGAGGATTGGGAGGGGAACACCCATGTAGAAGGGGAGGGAGAGGAGTTAAGGGGATGTTGGCCCGGAAATCGGGAAAGGGAATAACAATCAGAATGTAAATAAGAAATACTCAAGTTAATAAAGTTAAAAAAAAAAAAAAGAACAGGCCTCCGTAAGATCTGATTGCAAGGCATCTTCTCAATTAATAATTAACTAATCACTAATTAATGGTGAGGGCCCTGTGCATTGTAGGTGGTGCCATTCCTGGGCTGGTGATCCTGGTTCTGTTAGAAAGTAGGCTAAGCGAGCCACGGAAAGCAAGCCAGTAAGCAACCCCCCTCCATGGCCTCTGCATCAGCTCCTGCCCAGGTTCCTGCCCTATTTGTGTCCTGTCCTGACTTCCTCCAATGATGGACTGTGATCTGGAAGTATAAGCCAAGTAAACTCTTTCCTCCCCACCTTGCTGTTTGTTCTTGGTCATGTTTCATCATAGCAATAGACACACCCTATCTAAGTCAGATGTTAGCATTGTTATGTAGGCTAAAACTTGAACTCACCAATGAAAAAAGCAGAGATCGATGCTGTACCACTTATAAATATCCCGAGGGACTGGAGCTGGGAATCAGCTTTTAGGAGGTTGCTTCCATAAGTCCGCTGATGTGAATATGCTCTTTCCATTCTCCACTCAGACTCCAGTGCTTGTTCTGAGAGCAGTGTTTCCTGTTTCCCCATGACAGTCACTATTGTTAACATAGCAGACATTCACATACTCACATTCATACCACCACAATGCCTGTTTGTGTGTATGTGGAAAACTTGATTTCATAAACTGTTTAACATCTGAGCAAACATATCTGATGCCAAGAAAAGCTCAATAATTGTATGGCAATGTGCCAATTAGTTGCTTTGTAATATAGTTCTCCATTTTCATCAGAGCAGCTTCGCCTCTTTGCAAGAGTCCATTGCCATCGGGCATCTTGACTCTGGGTAGGCATTTCCTCACAGAAGTGGGTAGGGAAGTTCATTAGAGTCCAGCAGCTCCTCCTAGCCATTTGTAGAAATTCTGCCTTCATTGAGCCCAATGTGACCCCAAGGAGTCTTGGGAAGGGCATGGGTGTGTAGAATGGGAAAGACTAATGAAGGGAGTTCCAATCATTGGGAAATCATCAGTCCATGCTAGGTGAAGACTTTTCAGTGAAGCTTGGTTGTGGTCATCCATAAATCCTCACCCATGCTCGGTAAGTAAGCCCACACACTCATTGATAGTCTCAAAGTACTCTTGGTTTGTTATTGGGACCCTAGGAGTAGGGGATAGTTCTTGTTTACATTTTCCCAGAGAAGGAATTCTTGAAGCATTAGCAACATACTTTCAGTGTATTTTCTCATTTGTTACCCACATTTTGCTGTACTCTGCTGAGGATGGCAGTTTCTCTTGAGGGAAGATACGTATATTCTTTCCAATTTGTAGTAAAGCAAGTTGCCAACATAAATGCATACTGTGGACTGCAAGCCTGGGTTTCTTCTTAACTAACAAGTCTAAGGAATTTCTCACTGGTACAATGTGTATACATCAAATGGCTCAGCTACCACCCTATCGAAGCTAGGGAACAAAAGATGATGAACTACATTGGTACCTCCCTATACATCCCTGACAGAAAATGAATGGCCCGGTAGGTATTTGATGCAGCTAGAGCTATCCTTGCTACCCCTTCTAAGGTTTAGGGGGTGTGGCAAGAGAGATTGCAAGGAGCAGGGGATGGGGGTGAACGTAAAAGTCAGAAGATAGGGAGTTTGAAACACAATCTTCAGGGCATAGTACAGCCACTGAAAATATTATCTCACAGTAGCTGTGGTCGCCTGCACGTGACCTGCATGCTCTAAGCCTGTCGACAGCCACTCACTGACAAAGGAGGAGCTCATGAGCCCTGCCCTCTCCTCACTAAACTGACAAATCCTAAAAGAGTCACTGCTTATACCAAGTGTGAGCCCATCAGGCTCCCAGGGATCACTATGGTCTCATGGGTCGTCTTGGATAAAATAAGAGGGTCACAAAACAAAGACAAAGCACAATAGTGTGGTCGTGGACACGACCCATAGTGAGGGAATTGGGATAAAATGGGTAGGAGGGAGATTAGAGTGTGGGAGTGAGATTAAACAGAAAGCACTATATACATGCATGGAACTGTCAAAGAACAAATTTAAACAATGAAAAAAGAGCGACTTCCTAGCTGCTGAATCTGCTGGATCTAGTCATTTACTTCCCAGTTCAATGGAAGTTGAAAAATCACCTGTGGTATTCATTTGTGTAAAACCTCCCAACTTCAGATGTGATTCAAAAGCTATTTTTATGAAGCAAAGTTGGAATCCTCAGCTTTTTGCTTTCAAATGACTAAAGCCATTCATCAGCTGTTCTCATAAATGCCAAGTTTACATTTTTTCCCTAGATGAGATAAATAAGTACAGGTTTGCTGAATTCCTCTAACTGTGCAGTCACATATAAGACTCGGAAAACCGCCACTAGTCACTTTCCTGCTTCTAGATGTGGTTTTCAATCAAATCTCCTCTTAGACAAGCCTCCATTCATTTTATTTATTGTTTTCTCACTTTAAAAAAATGCAATCAGCAAACATATATTCAGCTTCTGCTCTATGTTCAGCATGAACTGCAGGGTGCTGGATGCTGATTCCCAGTTTACTTAACCTTTGTTGAGTTCTGGCCTCAGAATTCTTACATGTTCTATAAAGGGAAGTGACTTTATGGAATAATGCCTGGAGTAGTGGATCCCTGAGGCTACAATTGTGGGAATGACTTGATATTTCAGGCATTTCAGGGTAGAAAGATACAGAACCTCAAGAGTCTAGAGGACAAGAAGACTTAACAATGTTTCTTCAATAAAATCAAAGACAGTAACACATTTGAGATATGGGATCACAGCTGGAAGATTGTGACTAGCCTGAGCTGAATCACAGAGACATTTGTTAAAGACCATGGTTCATTTACAGACTGAACAAAGTGTTTACAGACATTCCATTCTGCTTCAATGAGTAGAAGGAAATAGAGACTTGAGCCTAACCATGGATGGGCAGAGGGTAACATTTAGTAGTAGGGTATATTTTCTCAGTGACAAAAAGTGACCAGCTCAGCCTTTGTCCATTCTCCTGGGAGACCAAAGAAACCTAAAAGGATAGGCTATGAGAGGAAAGGGGAATGAGCATAATAATTCCCAGTAGTACCAATAGGGGAGCCACTCTACTGTTTTGATTACAATTAACATCTGGATCCCAGGTTCCCCATGAGAGCTTCATTTTCTCTCCTATAGTAGCGCAAATAAATAAATAAATAAATAAATAAATAAATAAATAAATAAATAAATAAAAATAAAAAAATTAAAAAAAAAAGCCTTTACAACTTCTCTAGATCACTGTTCTTTTTTATGGTGTCTGAGAAGTGGTGTGTATCTAATTGGAAAAATAAGAAGTGACTTCTTCATGGATGGTGTGTACTTCCACACTGGACCTCTGGGTTGAAAGGAACCATTTAGAATAAACACTACCATTGGTCCATCTGCCTACCTTCCGTGCTGCTTCCCTCCCTCAACTCTCAGAGCTTTTGATCTATTTTCCTCCTCTCTAGAATTAGGACAAGATCATGTAGAAAGCCCCAGATATGGTTTGAATGAGAACGTTGTTCAGAGGCTCATATGTTTGAATACTTGGTCTCCAGTTGGTGGCTGTTAGGGGAGGATTAGGAGAATTAGGGGCCTTGCTGGAAAAAGTACTGGGGTTGGACTTTGCAGTTTCAAAAGATTCGTGCCATTATTGCTACTTCTTTCTGCCTCTTGCTTCTGGATCCACATGCTGGTTCTTAGCTATTTCTGCTACTGTGCCTTTGCTCTGGCCATCATGGACTCTACTCCCATAAAACCATAAGCTAAATTAAATGCTTTATTTTATTAGTTGCCTTAGTTATGTTTTGACAGCAATGGAAAAGTAATTAAGACAGAAACTGGTACTAGGCTGTAGGTATTGTTATGATAGACATGACTGTGAAAAGAGTTTGGTATTTTGAACGAGGAAAGCAATGAAATGATGATATAAACAGAACTTAATGGGTTATTCCATTAAGAGTTTGGAAGACAGGAGTGCTGAGAGCTATGCACTAGCTGGGGAGATCCAACTCAAGAGGTTTCAGAGGAAAACAACATTAGCAACTGGGCCAGAGACCAGTATTGTGATATCTTGGCAAAGAATGCAACTGCTTTCTTTTTGTGTCCTAAGAGTTTGCCTGAGACTAAAGTTAAAGCAATGGACTAATTTATTTTGGAGGAGGATATTTCAAGGTAGTGTAATATTGACTTTGTTGCATGGACATTAATAATCACTCTTATAAAGGAATACAAAGAAAAAAGAGCAAGCTAGGAAACAGCACTCTTCCACAGCCTCTGCTTCTAGGTTCCGCCTTCCCTTCATGATGAACTGTGACCTGAGAATTGTAAGCTGGGATAAACCCTCTCCTTCTCAGGTTGCTCAAGGTCATGGTCTTTATCACAGCAATGAAAAAAAACTAAGACAATCTCTACCATATATACTCTTGATCATGGCGTATGGATGAACCAAATCCAAGAATCCCCTATGCAGCCCAGGCTAGCCTTGAACTATGAACTTCCTGCCTCTAATTCCTGAGCATGATGATTACAGGTATGCACCAGCATGCCGGGCTAAGACCAGGAATAATAATGAGCTTCTAGATAGGGAATAATATCTGCAAGCCCTGCTGTCCCTATCAATCAAATGTACCAAGCACATGAAAACTGTGGCTTTGGAATCAAACCCAAGACAACACCCAAAATGCAAGACAACCAAATGTCCTGTTTCCAGGTGAGGATGTTCTTAGTTGTGCTGAGGAATGCCACTAAGGGCAAAGGAGGGCTGGAGATGCAATGGAAATGAAACTTTGGAGATATCATCCAGAACGTAACTTCAGGATCACTTTCTATAGCCGTTATGTAATTTTCAAAAAGGAATGTAGATGGTACAAAAATAAACCCAAACTAGATAGCTTAAAAGGTTAAGCCAGTTAGTGAAGTTCAGAGTCCAGATACAGAATCCTACAGACTTGATTCCAACCAGGTCTGCCCCTGCCCTGTCATCACACAGTTTCTTTTGTAGAGAGGAAGCAATACCATTGTGTTCATCATAGCATTGGTGATGTCTTATTGAGATACATCATGTAGAGAGTTTGGTGTGGTGGTGGTGGTGGTGGTGGTGGTGGTGGTGGTGGTGGTGGTGGTGGTGGTGGTGGTAGTGGTGGGTAGCTCAAATTCCTAGTGTTCTTGGCAAGGAGTCCCAGGTCTGTGTGTAGCCAAGGCTTTGATGAAATACCTGAAAGACACAAGAGGGGAAAGATGTGGTTCATGGTTTCAGTCTCTCAGCTCACAGTGGAAGTCTGTTGGTGAGGGTTGTTTACATCGGAACCGACCATAAATCAGACAGCATGGCAGCAAACAGAAAGTAGATACAACCTGCACAGTGCTGTTCCTAGTAAGTTACTGCTGCCAGCAGGACCCTCTACCTCCCCACACAGTGCCAGGAGCTGGGGAAGAAGTCTTCCAAGTGTGGAGAACATTTTTGATTGAAACCATGACAGTAGGCCTCCTTTCTCTAGGCTGGCAGCTGATTCCTACACTACCTTCTTTGCCTCATTTGTGACGGCATCATATGTATAATTGGGTAGAAGAGATGACTCCCTACTTTCTTCAGAAATGAAATGGGCAGTTACAGACAAACATGACAGTGTGGGTCTGGGTAGTGGGACAAGAAGGAGATGGAGAAAGTGGGAAGTTGATGGGGCTTGGCAACTCCAGAAGAGGCTAAGGCTATTAAACAGAGTTGTAGGTCACAGAACAATGTGTTGCCACTGAAAATACCTCGAAGTCAGAACGCAGAATGTCTGCCAGGAAGAAACAAGTGCTACAATTTAAGAAAGTTACAACAATAATAGACATGCAAACACGGAAGAGGGAAGAGTTTATACATTCTTACGTTTACTGTGGGCTCAGACAGAGTCAAACAAGAGTGCTGTGTGCTTCTGTGCTTATTTGGTACTATTTGGTGCTCTTTGGCATTTGAGCAAGATGGAACCATGCCTCAGTTTTCCTATCAGATAGATTTCTACCCAGCTTTTTCCAAGAAGAACTGAGTTATCCTCCAGAGCCACTGTACTTGGGTCAGATTTGCAAGATTTCCACCAGTTACCTCCTTCAGGGAAAATGTCCACACTCACTCTGCTCTCTTCAAGGAACCTCATGTTACAATACGACAGTGCTGTCATGAAGTAACTGAAAGGAGATAACAGCAGGATCTTCCTAACCCTATTACAGTTTCTAGAGCAGTGGCTCTCATCCAGTCCTAATGCTGTGACTTTTTAATATAGTTTCTCATGTTGTGCTGACCCCAACCATAAAATCATTTTCATTGCTATTTTATAACTGTAATTTTGCTAGTTATGAATTATAATGTAAATATATAATATGCAGGATATCTGATGTGACCTCTGTAAAGGGGTTGTTTGATCCCTGCAGGAGTCATGAGTCACAGGTTGAGATTCACTGTTCTAGAGAAACAGATAAACTTACTTCTTCAGGAAGCCTTTTTGCTCCAATCGTATTTAAGAATTATTTAATGTTAATGCATATTACTTATATTTAAATTTGTCTCTTCCTCTGATGGCATTTTCTGAGTTATGATTTTATAATCTGGAATCTTACTATTAAGAGATTTACTAATTGTGGGAATTTGGGAAAGATTCTTAACTCTGTCCTGATTTCCTCAAATATAAAAAGATTAATAGTTCTTAGCTCAAAAGTAGAGCTAAGTACTGGGTATGGTGGCCTATGTCAGAAATCCTAGCACTATGAAGGGGCTCGAGACCCCATATGTACAACAATGCCAAGCAACCAGAGCTTCCAAGGACTAAGCCACTACCTAAAGACTATACATGGACTGACCCTGGACTCTGAACTCATAGGTAGCAATGAATATCCTAGTAAGAGCACCAGTGGAAGGGGAAGCCCTGGGTCCTGCTAATACTGAACCCCAGTGAACTAGACTGTTGGGGGAGGGCGGCAATGGGGGAGGTGGGGAGGGAACATCCATAAAGAAGGGGGGGGGGGGGATGTTTGCCTGGAAACCGGGAAAGGGAATAACACTCAAAATGTATATAAGAAATACTCAAGTTAATAAAAAAAAGAAATCCTAGCACTAAGTAGATGGAGGGAGGGGGATCAGGAGTTCAAGGTCATCCTTAGTTACAATAACCAGTTCAAGTCCATGAATCTCACAAGCCCTATCCTATCTCAAAGCAAACACACAATAGAGCTTCAGAGCCCAGTGTGTTGTATAAATGTAAACTTATACATTAATGTAAGCTATTATTAGTCATTTTTAATACACTGGACTATTATCATAGTTATCTCATATTTTCTTCAAGACACAGTGACTATAATTAATGATGATTGCACATGTATTTGGAAATTGGTAAGAGAAAACATCTTAAATGTTCTCACCACAAATACGGGTATTATCTCAACTTGACAACACATGCATATCAAACATCATGCTATCCTATGGGTGAGGGGGACTTGGACCTTGGATTTATTTTTCTGCTTACTCCATCACATTCATTCTAGGATTTCCTCATGTTCATTATAACCATTACCTTTAGTGAGAATAGTCCTTAATTCATTATTTTTGTTCTATTTTGTTGTTAATGTTTAAAAAGCTATTACTTTTCCTTATGAGTCTTATTTTAGTCATCTTATGTGTAATAATTTGATTATAGTTCAGATATTCTGAAAATTTGGTTTTGATTTCCATTCAGAAATGACTTTTTATGCTGTTACAGGTCAGTAATCCCGACACTCAAAAGTTAGAGACAGTAGCTGGTCGGTTTAAGGCAAATTTGGGGTACACAACAAGAATGAGGACAGCTCAAAAGAAAGTACAAACATTTTTAAATTCCCAAAAGTGGGTTCCTGTTTATTTTGGTCTGGTTATTAGTTGCTGGCTCTGCTCTTGTCTCAAACTATGTGGAGGACTGCCTTAGCACCTGAGTTCAGCTTCAAGAAAACAAAAATGTTTCAAGAAAATAAAAGGAATTCTGTTTATATGAGGACAAGATATTCATGATTAATGATAAGATTATCCTTACCCTTTGCCCATGGCTGTAGATTTACTCACTGTAGATATATTAGGCGAAGTCTGGTGGTTTGTTTTTCCACTCATTTCCAGACTTGCTTTGCTTGATACTCACAACTGCTGGAAAACCAAAACCTTTCCTGCCTCTGTGCAAATATAACATTTCATACCACCTTTCAGTTTCCTAACTTAAAGGCTCCTAGTTAAAATGTTCTTTAAAATTTAGAATTTAGAAGATTCCTAGACACAAGTGAAAGGATGCTTTGCTAAAGCAGACACTTATAGGAGCATTTCACTAAAGCAAACACAAGTGAAAGGCTAAGGCAGACTTGTGAAGGAACGTTTGGCTGAAGCAGACACAGGAGAAAAGTTGTGAAAGGGCATGCAATGAAGGACTCTTCACTAGCAACACTCTGCCTTACATTGTGTAGTTGAACTCATTTTGTCAAGACTCCATAGTGAAACATACACCAAAAAATAAAAAAACAAAATACAAACAAACAAACAAACAAACAAACAAACAAACAAAAAACAACTTCTGCTGGTGTGCTCAAGGATTCTTGCTGTTTCCACATACTTGGACTGATTGACAGAGTGATGTCAGCTGAGACAGACTCACATGCTAAGACAAGACACATGGTGAGGTGAGACCCATGGAGGACCAGTGATGTTTGGAAGGAGTATAAATAGGACTCGATCAACAGTAAAGAAGGTGGGCTTGCAGGTACAGCTAGCTGTACAATGCTTGTTGGTCTTGTGTCTTCGCTGATCTTTGCTTTGCTGAGAGAGGCCCAGTTGAAAACTTCTCCTGGCATCCCTCCTGGTCCCTCCTGTTGACTAGTGCTGAAGAGGAGGTCTGGCTGTCTCTGCTTGGTCATGCGCCACTGCTCATTTGTGCTTGCTATCCTGACTCTACTGAACTGGACTGCTGATATATCTGTGAAGTGTTTTTGAGAATTGAGCTGCTGCTGAGCTGTTCACATTGACCTCTGAACTGAACTGTTGATTTCCCAACAAGGCAGATGGGGTCTGCTTTAAAGAAACATGTTCACTTCCCCCATATCCTTTCTTTTCCATGCCTCTGGTAGATGGTGGGGATAGAAGGGAGGTTAAAGCATTTAAGAACCATCATTAAAAGTAGGTTTTGAAAAAAATTAAAGCTATAGGGCAGTTTCTGTTGACTGAACACCAGCTCATCCCCAGTGCATGAGGCAGGGTCTAGAGCAGTTACAGACTCTCCTCCAGCTGGGCAGAGATTAAAATGGTTTGGCCATCTTCAAGCTCTTCATTGTGCTGTCATTCCAGGCTGCAGGCATGGGAAAGAAAGAGCAGGGATCAAGCACTGGGGGTTTGACAGGACTAGGGAGTCACTTGGATTTCTGTTCCCATTTCACAGAATGCAGGCTAGCTGAGCAGTCAACGCCCAGCTGCAGTCCTGGCATACAGAAACAGTATATATTATGGCTAGCTAGCAGTTTCTAATACAGTGTTGTTCTGTATATAGATCGTCACGTCTATTCTAGTTACAGGTTACTGTATCTTTAATGCAATGTCTGCTATTGAGTTACAGATTGCATTGGGTTTGGAGACTGTCATTTTTCTTTTATGTATCTTGAGCCTCTGCCTCCATGTACATTCCTGGTAATTTAAAATTTTCAATGGTGATTTTTCTTTTTATTGAAAACTTTACACAATCATATCTATGCCTTTCTACTTTCAATTTCTTTCAAGTTTCCCTAACAAATCTCCCTTCATAATTCATGTCCTTTGGTTATGTTAACCCAGAAAATCTAGTCAGTGCTGACCATGAGTATGGAGACCTCCACAGAAGCATCTGAACCCTACCAGTGTCCAACACATTCAAGACAAAATGATTCTCCCTTCCCAGCAACTATCACCTACTGATAGTTCCTCAGGAAGGGATAGGACCTGGAGAGCACCTGCCATTTATGCCAGAATTCTGGCTAGATCAATGGCCAGTTCTGTACAGGGGACTGTTGCTATAAGTAGATGAGTACAATAGCTTTGTCAAGTCCATTAGACTGTATTTTACAGCACTCCTCTCCGCCCTTCATGTGTTCTCTTTATTTCTTCTCTAAGATAGTCTCTGAGCTTTGGTGGTAGCGTTTGTGATGTCTGTGCATGTGTGTGCTTTTGTGTATGCATATGCATCCACACTAGTATGAGTTCTTGTGTGAGTTGTTAAGGACATCCCATAGAGGGATGAGCACTCAGTCTCTTACCCTCAGCACTGTGAGGAGTTCTGTATCTCTGCACTAACTGCTGTCCACCACAGAAAGAAGCTGGGAGCAGTGACAGCTTATGGGTGTGAATGTGAATCTTCATGAGGTATCTGATTTTGCTTTTTCTGCTGCTGTGTGTCTTTGTTACATTTCTACTGCTGTAATAATCACCATGACCAAAAGCAACTGGGGAAGAAAGGGTTAATCTCCTCTTACAGCTGGTAGTCATCACTGAAGGAGGTCAGAGCAGGATCCTGGAAGCAGAAGCTGAAGCAGAGGCTGTGGAGGGATGCTGCTCACTGACTTGTTCCCCATGGCTTGCTCAGCCTGCTTGCTTATAGAACCTAGGACTACCTGCCCAGAAGTGGAACCACCCACAATAGGCTGGGCCCTTCCACATCGAGCACTAATTAAGGAAATGCATATAAGCTTGCCCACAGGCCAGTCTGGTAGGGGGCATTTCCTTAATTATGGTTTCCTCTTCCCAAATGATTCTAGCTTGTGCCAAGTTGACATAAAACTAGCCAGCACATGGCGATTAACATCATGACCAAATATAACTTGGGGGAAGAAAAGGATTTGTTTTAGGTTACTGGTGACAATATATCATTAAAGGAAGTAGAGCAGGTACATAAGACAGGAACCTGCGGGCAGGAATTGATGCAGAGACATGAAGGAAAGTTTCTTCATGGCTTAATCAGCTACCTTCTTTATACAGTCCAGTCCCACCTGCCCAGGATGACAGTACCCACAGTGATGTGGCCCTCCAGCATTAATCAGAAATCAAGACAATGCCCCACAGATATACATACCTACAGCTGATAGACAGAGTTCCTTAATAGAGATTCCCTCTGTCTGTCTAGGTTTGTGTCAAGTTGACCAAAACTGTGACAGAAGGCAATTTGATAACATGACCATTTAGCAAAAAGAAAAAGCCATGTGCTTCTAAGCAGGATTAGAGTAGCAGACATGATTCCCTTGTGTGGAGTAGGCCTCAAGTTCAACCAGAATGTCGTCAGTTAGTCCCCAACAGCCGTGCTACTATTACAGCAGCAGGTCATCTTACCCGGTGGGTCAGTGTGAGAATATGGAGGGTCCAGAGCTGGAAGACCACTGATGTCTTCTTCAGCAGCCTGTCTAGCACCTTACAGTACTGTGGAAGTTAGCCAGCAAGGAGGCCTGGTCAGTTCAAGATTGATTTCTCTTGGCTTTTAGCCAATGTGAGATGTTTGTAGCACTAGGGTCTTACTATGCAGCTATGGTAGATGCCCACGAGCAATGGCAATAGCCTGTGTTATTGTGGAAACTTCCAAGGCCAAAATGGAGACACACTTGTGTGGAATTTTTGCTTAATTTGAAGTAGGAAGATCCACTTCTAACCCAGGTCTTTGAGGTAAGGACGCTTTTAATCCAGATCATTTGAGCTGGGAAAACCCACCTCTAATCTGGACCACACCTTCTGCTGGAGCCGAAACAAGGATGTGGAAGAAGAATGCTTTTACTCTTTGCCTGTTTGCTCTGGTCTTGCTAACAAGTCCATTCCTTCACTGGTATTAGAGCCTACTTCTTCAGGATTCCAGGGTATACTGAAGATCAGGGAGACATTCAGCCTTGTGGACTAAGCCACTACTGGATTTGTAGACCTTTCACTGATAGCTAGTCACTGTTAGATTAACTAGACCGCAGCCTGTGTTACTCTAATAAATCTGTTTCTACACACAGATTCACTTTCTAAGTTCTACTCTAGAGAATCCTGACAAACACATGACCCTTAGGTAAGTCTTTTTGTAATGTGTTGACTATTTACTTTCCACCACCCCAAAGGTGAAGACTGTGAACCACACAGGACCTGAGGCTTGTGAAAGAGTGGACAGTGGATGAGTTTCATGAAAGTAATTTTATTGTTATTTTGTTTCATTACTATAGAAACCAGGAAATAATTGCCACAGTGAATCATGGTATTTGGGGTAATCTGGCTTGCCATGGACACTCATGTTTGGGTCCATTATAAACTCTCTTGAAAAACTCCAGGATACAAATGTTGCTCAGTTTTCTCTCTTTTCTAGAACATTTTGGGTTTTCTTTCTCAGTTTTGCCTGCATGTATGTATGTATTTATGTATGTATGCATGTGTATGTATACATAAATGTACCATGTGTTTGCAGTGCATGGGACATGGAGAGGTTAGAAGAGGGTGTAGGATATCATGGATCTAGAGTAACAGACAGTTGTGAGCCACCATGTGGGTGCTGGGAACTCAATCTGGTTCTCTGCAGAGCAACAAGTGCTTTTAAATGCTGAACATTCTAGCCCCATACTTGTTTATTCTTTAGAGAAAGGCTTATAGTATCCTCAACTGTGTGTGTGTGTGTGTGTGTGTGCATGTGTTGGTGAGTTTTCTCTATCCAGAATGTTTTTTGTTGAATCAAGTATGTCCACTCCACTCTACCTTTTCCTGCCTGTGTTCATTGTGATACATTTGCTGCCTACCAGAGGCTTCTCACAGACAAAAGACCTCAATGCCTTGTAAATGGGAGTCACACAAAGCACGAACTCAAAGAGAGACCCCTCAGGTGCTTGGCCAGGTGAAATTCTCTCTAAGGGGAAAGGCAAGTGTGGCTCTGGGCCCTTTTAGAGAGGGGAGTATGAAGAAGGAATTATAGCTGGGGCCGAGTTCACCAGGGCTGGATGTAGAGTCAGCTCCGCTTTTTCCTCTGTGGAGTTGCCCTGGAAGACTCTGCCCTAGGTAGACGTCCCCTCTTACTGGGAGGGAAAAGGGTAGGGCAGTGGAAACGCAGACAGCCATGGTCCCACTGTAATTCTAAGCACTTGGCATGCCAACGTGTCATACTTTGGGGTATGTTTTTTCTGAGCCCTGATACCCTCTTCCCACCTGATTTTTCTCAGTAGAATGTATCAATCCTTACCTCGTGTCTTTAAACCCAGGTAGAGCACAAGCTCCACAGAGAACTGTTGTAAGGGTCTGAAAATCACTGAAGGAAGACCCCAGACTCAGACAGTACACAAAGACAAAGAGCATTTATTCTGCAGAAACAACCAGCATGTAGGGGTCAACCATTTTTTGACAAAGGCACTCAGGTCTTCTTATAGGGAACCTGGGGAACTCTCTAGAAGGATTAGGTAATGTACAATTTCATTGGTGGGTGCTAGGGGGTCACAGGTCATCAGTGGTCAGCATTCCTATGTCATGAACGTTTAACCACAGGATGAGGTAGGGCTGCCCAGCGCAGATGGCCCATCCTGATAGAAGATATTTCCCCATTTTTGTGGTTATCCCCAGGCTGGTTTTTGGGAGGGGTTTTTATGACCTTGTTTTTGGATTTTATGGTGCCTTATGACCACCTTTTTGAAATCAGGTCCGGTCCTTAAATGGAGACAAATGGGGTTTATGATGTCCTTTTACTGCTCTGCCTTTTCTTTGAGTCTGTGTACAGAACAGAGTCTGGTGGATGCTCAGCAAGCTGAATTAGCCCATGCTCTATTTCAGATGAAGCTATGACCTTCTGAACCTCATTTTACCCTGTCTGAACCTGTGTTCTTTCCTCGTGGCTATCAGCCCAGTCCTGACATCTCTGCCATATGACAATTCAGGAGAATGCAGCCCTCAGGAAGAAAGGTCCAGAATAGTGGTTGGTGCTGCTGGAGACCAGGTATAGATTAACTCTTACCTACTCTTTCAAAGAGGGCATCCTGTCTCTCAACGCATGGGAGGGGAGGTCCAGGCTACTGCCTCTCTTCACTGTTGTGATGGGGGATGTGTGTGCCTCTCACTGAGTGGCTGCTAAACCAATAAGGATCAGGAAGAAGCCTCCCATTCGATTTATGAGATGAAAAGGGAGTTCACTTTCAGATGGAATAAGTGAAAATGGTGACCATAGAATGTCTTCATAGAGACTTTCTGGATGGAAATACATCCCTAAGCAACCCCATCTGTGTCGATGCATACTCGGGACTCTCATTAATGACTCAAGGTACAGGAAGCGGAAGGTAATCCTGGAGTTGCTCGAAGCACACTTCGTTGGAATATGCTCAGGACAATCAAGGGCAGTTGGGGGAAGCCACTGACCTCTTAACTCTACAGCACCCACACCCAGTACCACCTCAGGTGAACCTCTGACAGCGGGGCTCTGCCAAGGAAGAAAAAGACAAAAATGCCAGCGTCCTAACACACAGATATGTAAGATGAAACACGCACAAGAAGGCTGTCCCGAACGAGAACTGGGTTAGTGTCAGGAAGTTAAACATAACTGTCTCCAGAGACAGAGGAAAGCAGTTGGAGGCTGAACCAACCAAAGACTACAAAGGAAGCTGGGCTCAGCATCTTTCACTGCTGTTCTTTTCTGGTGTGGAGGTAGCTTTTTATAAGATATGTTTCTTCTGCGTGATTCTTAAATAAAAACGTCAGTGGAGAGCTCCCGAGGGGCTCTGGTTCGATCACGTCATTTCTACAAACTTGCCTTAAAAAAATGGTGTTGTCTAAAAACCTGTTTTTTCTAAACGGTTTAACTGTTTAGAATACTTTATGGATCTTGCTGGACTTTGTAACTGGACAAATGAGGGATAGTAATGCTTGACATGGTGGTCTTATTCTAGTGGATGTGGAGATTTGGAAGGGCGTGTGGAGTCCCTTTCAAGCTGCCATCCAAACAGACAAAATACCAAGCCCGCAGTACTCCACAGTGCGGCCCATGAAGAGGCTTCTCATCCACACAGGCTCATCCATTTTAATAACTAAGGAAGGAATCACACCAAATACACTGGAACACTGGCATTTCAGCTTTCTAGGGTTCCTCTTGAAGTTCCCAATGCTTTTCAACAGTGAGCTCTTTTCCCTTTGATACATCGATGCCCCTTTTGAAAAGAAAGAGCACCAGGGGAAGAAAGGGAAGGTAGCTCAGGGGTACAGTGCTTTCCCAGCATGCACAGCTTCCCTAGGTTTGGTTCCCAGCATTGCACAAAACAATACAACACAGCTGAGTTGGGGGACACTCATGGAAGGCCTACCAGAAAGTCCACAGTGACACTGAGGAGCAGGGCACATTTTTTTTTACTAGCTGGGAGGAGAGAGGTAACTTCTGGGAAAATAGGAGTGAAGGGATAGATATTGATCTGTAAGGGTGACCATGTGTTACTACTAAAAAGCCAGTTAGTCAGACAACATTTTAAACTGCTCCCTACTCATGGCAACAAGATCTCTGCCCTTGACGAAGCAAAGCAAATGCAGAGCCAACAGTTTTCAAAGAACATTACAGGAAGGGAAGGAAGGGCAGGGAGAGTGTGATCACCAGATATAAGCACATCTGCTCCTAAGTCTCACCTGCAGGTAACAGACACGGTGGGAGGTGCCACTTCTCAGACTGTCTACTGTCTGATGTGACAACTCTGGAAGGTTCCTGGTCACCCAAATGCCCACTCGCCCTAGTCTCCCCTTCTTGGGTGGAAAAACTGTGGTAGTCACTGGGCAGAAACCCAGTTTCTTCTGAGCTGTATGTCCTAGTATGAGTCGTACCTGTTCAAAATGCCATGTATTTGGGGCCTATATGGCTGGGTGAGACTAGAGGAGCTCTTTTCCAACCCAGAGGCTGCTGCTTGGGAAGAAGTGGGTGCTAGAGCACAGGCTGCGGGAAGAGCTCTCACTGTGTAACGCCTCCTCCGCCCTTCCCTCCTGCAGTGAGCTGACGCCACGTTCGCCCGATTCTCTAAATGAGTCAAGCTTTTTCGTACCTTACCCATGGACCTGTTCTCATTCCTGTTCTGCTTCTGGGAGGCCAGAACATGGGGGTCATAGACAAATTCCGGCAAGTCTCTTGCTGCTTTTCTATGTTTCTGTGAGGCCGGCTCCTTGTGTGAAGGTTTCTGCTGCTTTGTGAGCCCAGACTCCCTTGCTTCTCATTCACACATTAGTTTCTGACACGGGCTCTTGTTCTCCGGCTGTATGCCACCACGCTGCTTCCAGACGCCTTAGTTTAACTGGGTGCATCTCTGCTGTACGGGCTGTCCCCACACTGTGTGGCTCTCAGACTTTTATGAGGAAAGCTGAGTTTATTCAGGTAGTCAACCAGTGTTTGTTGGTACCCGTAAAGCATTGCAAGCTCACCGAAGATGACAGCAAGATGATCTCACATTTTGAGTTTTAAAGGCTGAAATATGATTTTTTTAAATCTTAAATAAAATGAAAGGAAGTCTGGAAGACATCATGTTTCTAAGAGTGCTCTGGAAAAGCAGTTGAATTTGATATTCAGTCAGGAGTTTCCGACAGACGCTGATTGTACTATAAACTTAGCACAGAGAGCCTGGCAGTGTGACGGAGGCGGCTTTAGATCAGGTTTAAGGCCTGTCTTGCCTCCGTATATGTGTTAATATTTTCAGTCAGTCTCCAGTGCAGCTGTGAAAACATGTGGGCTCTGTAGAACAAATGGGGCTTCTAAATTTCATGGGTGCTGTATCCTGATTCTTAGAATTATTTTTTTCTAATTGGAAAGCAGACATTGCTTCTGAAGGAGGAACATCAAGATTTATTGATCATCCCAAAATATCTTGCAGAACAATAAATTTTGCATTTTGCAATTCAAAAAGCTGACACACAGTTGCTGATTTCAAATGCTTTCAAGCAGCAGAAGAAAGTGCCCAAACTTTGCATATGTAACAGGAAGCTAACTGCTCATTCAGAAAACAGACTTGCAAGTGATGTCTATTTTAACTAAGACAGCATTTTTCTTGCAACTTTGCTCAGCTAATCAAAAAATTTAATTCTTAAGGATACAAGTGTTTACTTTCTTCTGAATTTTAACAAGTTTTAAATATTTCAAGGGTTTTCCTCCCTCCCCCTCTTTAGTTTCTCTTCTCTGCCCATCAACCCAACCACCAGAAGTACTCTTTCTGCATGGGCTTCGTGACTGTTCGTTTTCAGGATGAAGTTTTATAGATGGCTACATCAGGACCATCTTTTCATAACTCCTCTTCATGTACTAAGACAGGTAATCGACTTCTTTCCTTTGTCTAACTTTTAAGGCTGGATCGTACCATGATTCCCAGCTCTGCTGGCTGAGCCAGCCACACCTGGAACTGGTGAGAGACGTGTTGCTTGTGTGTCTTTGTGTTCACATGTCCATTTATCTGTATCAGTTGACTTGTAGCCTGGAAAAACCACCTATCCCTTCTTAGCGGCAAGCCTGATTTCTTAGGTGAGCTCAGTAAGACTGGCCAGAAAACTGATACTTTGATGAGAGCAGGGCAACTGGCCACATCTAGGAAGGAAACGCACTGATAAGACCTAAATGTCCAACCTACATTGCTTAAGTAAATTTCGCAGCAAATTCTGTGTACAAATAGGTTAAATGAAAACATTCAGGATTATTAAGTTCAGTACCGTGAGCTCAAAGAATGTCTCCAGATAACTTCATTAGTTCAGAAACGAATGTCTTAACTTCAACTTTGCTTTTCACAAGGTTAATGTTCTTGAATTTAACTACTTATTTTTTTATATTTATTATTATTTGTAATTATGTGTGTAGGTGTGTGTGCCTGCATGTGGCATGTGCATGTGAGTGTACTTACTACACTTCTGTAATCCTGTATTTAACAAATGCTCAGAAAATCTTTGATATGTTATAGTTTAGTCCAACCCTTATATGCAGTTCGATACAAAACCAGTCATGTTTACAAGGTAAAAACTGTCTAAGAGTTCTGTACAACATAGTATTGTTAATAATGCATCTTCTGAAGTTAAATACCAGGGGTTAATTTTTTTTTTTTTTTGATGTGTGTTACATGGTTTTGTGGTATAACAGAGGCAAAGACATCACCATCCTCCAAGCCTTATGAGTCCCAGTAAAGCATCACCACTTGCCAGGCTTGTTCTAATAGCAGGGACGTGAAAATAAAGTTTAAAGAAGCGAAGACTTGGAATTTTGATGGAATATTTGATCACAAAACATGCAGTCGTTAATTTTCAATTCATAAACTACTTCTATGGTTCAGTGAAGATTATAGTTGCTGGTACAAATCATGGAAATGGGTTCCACTTGATTTCAATCACTGTTTACCTGTTCAAATGCCAACGGCATGCAAAGGTCCAATAATGACAAACGGAATGCAGCACCCACCTCACTAACACATCTGTCCATCCACTACATCTGTCCATCCACTACATCTGTCCATCCACTAACAGCGGCCCAGATTAACGTGAACACAAAAGGCACGGCTGGGAGACTATCACCTATGCTCCCTACAGGGCCTCACTAGCTAACCAGGCACGAGTCCTCATTGGTGGGCTTGACTTCTCCCTCCAGCAGGGAGTTCATCACGACCTTCGTCAAGTAGCTGCAGGTTCCTCTTTGTCCCAGAGGGGGCGTGTTGTAGAAGGAAGTCATATCGTCCTACAAAGGAAGAGAGTAAACAAGTCCTTGGAACTGACAGGTGAGATCAGCAGCTGCCCAGGGGGAAATAAATTTGCAGGAAGATTTCCTTGTGGAAATTATGAGCTTCCTGCACTTCACTTGCATTTTCTGGAGGCATCGTCTCAGCATATAAAACAAAAGCAGACATTTTTAGCAGCCTTCTCTTTGCTAGTCATTTTTATTTATGTAGGGAGCCCTTTTATAGATGGGCATACAATATTAAGCAGAGAGCCCAGAAGGGACTACATCAGACAGTACACAGCCCCTGTGATGCCTGTTCTACACTCCCATCGTCTTCTGAATTTATTTTACAGCCTTCTGGGATCAGTGGATCCTCCCTGGCAAACACATTTTAATTGTCAACCACATAAAAAAAATATTTCATCTTAGATTTCATTTTTTTTTTACCAGAACTTCCTAGCTCAATCGACCAGTAATTAGCTAAAAAGCAATATTAGTTCCTCAGTAAGCCTGACTGCTTGTAGAGCATCCTCTTTTGTGCTCTGTCCATCTGTCTGGAAAGTGGGAAGATTAGAGAGGATTTCAACAGTGGAGACAATGAGAGCGTTCTGCGGGACACGGGCCTCTCCACTTACTTGCTTTTCGATTTCTTTTAGCCGGCTCTCATCTTTTTGAAACTCATGAAACGCTTCTTTGACCAGTTTGTCCAGATCCACTTTGTCTTGAAATTCTAGCTCAGGATTTCTTTCCAGCACAATGGATACAACCATTAGTAACTAGAAGAGATGGATATCAAAGCCACTGACGTGAATCACAACAGCAACATAGTCTGGCCAGGGTTTCATCAATGGATGTGATGGGCAGTGGATTATGGATAGAATCCAAATTTGGAAAATTGGCAGCACACGTTCTGTTTGGAAAATGCATGTTTACCACAGTATCCCTATAGCCATGGACCATTTGGTCACTGAAATAAAACTCCTAACATAGAAAATGATTTTGGGGATAAGGAGGAAGCTCAGTTGGTCAAGTGTTTGTCTTCATCAACCTATTATTTGGCTGTACCATAATTTATCCCCAGAAGCAATGCTTGTTTTGTTTTAAGATATTATTTGGTTATGTATATGTATGTGTGTGTGTGTATGTATGTGGGGGGAAGTATGTGCACGTGAGTTTAGTGCCCACGGAGGCCAGAAAGGAAGATGGCACTGGATCCCCTAAAGCTGCAGTTACCAGCAATTATGAGCCACCTGATGCAAATGCTGGGGACCAAATCTGGGCCCTAGGGAAGGGCAGCAAGTGCTTTTAAACACTGAGCCATCTGCCCACGTCCTTAGGATGTTCATTTGTAAAAATTATTAGTTTCTTTCTTTTTTATGTTTTTGAGACAGGGTTTCTTTACATAGCCCTGGCTGTCCTAGAACTTACTATGTAGACCAGGTTGTCCTGGAACTCACAGAACTTCATCTGTCTCTGCCTCCCAAATCCTGGGATTAAAGGCCCGAGCCACTACAAGTGGCTTATAAGGCTCATTCTAGATGACAAATGTCCATGTATAGACTATGTACATGTATGTGGTATGTGGCTATGAATGTGGTAATTGGGAGCGGCCTTCAGGGCCTTCTGAAGAACCTTATACTTTGTACACTGACCAGGAAACAGATTTCCTGGTTCTACATTTAGAAATCTTACAGGGTGCATGTTATCTAAATACTCCAAGGCAGAACCTGAAGATACAACAGTAAAGTTCAGGGGTCACAATGTGGCAGGCCCATGGGTAGGTCAGTCTTTAGACAGGAGAGTATGAAAGTTACAAAAGCCACCAGAAGTCAGCAAGAAGAAGCTCTAAGTCCACTATCTGTCCTGGACACTGGACACTAGGCATGAGAAGCCAAGGACAGGACACAAGGAAAGCTTCCTTCTGATAACCCTGTCTTTCCAAACCCCTTCTCTACATCCCTCCTCACACCTGCTGAGTGACTGGACTGTACTATTCCACATGTTGGGACATCAGAGATGAGACTGAATGCCACCCAGGTTTAGCCGTAGTTCCAGAAATAATGGGCTGATCAGGGGCCAAATCTAGCTTCTTTGTCAATAAGACCTAATTTACTTGCAAGAATAGAATGTCCAACAGAGAAACTGCCAAAGAAAGAGGCAGTGGGTGGACTGGCCATACACTGGATTCTCCATTGAATTCACTGTACAGCATTTTATGGGACAGAAGGGCGCACAGGTGCATGGACCTTAGTGTTCTGCACAATGTCTTCCCTTCATAGGCTGATGTTTTCAAAGATGTCATTCAAAAATCTAGCAGCAATGATCCCTTGCTCCCTGTATTTCTCTCAACTGTTGCACCATTCTACATTCTTAGGGTATTACTTCTGTAATTAGGAGAACCTAACACTAAAAACCCCCTCTGCTATTGTGGCATTGCTGAACACCCTGGCCACCTAGGAGGAGTGCAGCTGGGTGGCTGGTCTGTTTGGTTTTGCCATCTGAAGGAGCTTAAGGTACTTGGATGGTAGGTATGCCTGACCCGGGTCAAGAATGTCTGACTTCCTGAGGACTCTGTTGGAGGGGCTGACAGGTGACGGACCGAATTCTTGGTCTCAGGAGGAGAGGGTAGTTTTCCTACACTGTTCTTCAGTGAGCAGACAGAAAGTAAATAAGTTAGGTGACTTACATTTAAAAAAAAAAAATACAAACCTCTACAATGATCTGTCTATACTTTGGCTGGTCAATGTTTCCCAACATATCTTCAACAAGGAGAGAAAAATTCATCTCATACATGGTCATATCTGACAAGGTTGGTTGCTGAAAAAGAAGAAAAAGACTCCACATTAACATGCCGAGTGTTACCTTCTGCGTCCCATTTGATAGAGGAATTTCATTTTCTAATCAATAATCTTTCCAGTTTCTATAAAACCGGAGAGAGCATTTTCACCTCTGTGATTAGGTTTTATATATGTCAAACTACTGAAGCCAGCCAGCTGACTATTGTGATAAATTAAGCCTCACTCTTTTAGTAATCTTCATTACATTAATAATTTTAGGGGAAAGGATTGTATTAAAAGTTCATTCCATATATAAAGTAACAGCCAAAAATAGAGACAATGAACAGAGTACATATTGCATTCAGAATTAACATGAGGGGTTATGCTTGCTGTTGACTTTAAGACCTAAGTCATTGTGATTGCATTTGTATCACTTTTCTGTTAGTCTTCTCCAAGCAGCCAGCAGAAAAATGCTACAAATAAGAAAAAACTATGTGCAGAAATGGCAGGAAACAGGAAAAAAAAGGCAAAACTAAAAGAACTTTTCTCTTTGCCTTTTGTTCACTGAAGAACAGTCAATTCTATCCAAATCAAGGCATGGAGACCATGGTGGCCAACTCTAATTGTTAACTTGTTTGGGTTAAGCACACAAACATCAATGAAGCACACTTCTGCTTGTGTCTGTGAGGATGATTCTAGAAAAGTGTGAGTGGGGAAGACCAACCCTAAGTAGGCAGCTTGAGCTGAGTCTGACTAAAAGGAAAAAGGCCTTTTGTGCACAGGCATTTCTCCCTTCCTGCTTCTCAGTCACCACCTTGAACCCAACTGTTCCCACTGTCATGTTTCCCGTGCCAGGATGGACTGTATTCCTCTGAACCATGAGCTACAATGTATTATTTTGCACCAAGTATTTGGTGATAGTAATAAGAAATGTAAATGTAATATAGAGTAGCACTCAAGGACAGAAGGGGAGACTCCATATGCCAGCCTTGTGTGCCAGAAAGCAGAGACGGTCAGGAGAATTATTCTAAGATGTGCAGAGAGAACAGGGCACACTAGCTTTTGTTTCAGTAATTCACAGTGAACTTAGCTGTAGCCTTAAAACAAAGTACATCTATTTGCTACTTAGCTTGTCTCTCGCTTGTCTTCTTGACATAAGTGACAGAAAGGTGTTTAGTCCTATATTCAGTACAACTATCTTATCCCACAGTCAGTACCTGACTCAGGAAACCTGAAGCCTGGCTGCCAAGACAGGTGCCTATTGTTAGTGTTTAGATGTTTAACAAGGGGATTAATGTGGTCACAGAAGGAAAGAAAGACACACACTCTCTCTCTCTCTCTCTCTCTCTCTCTCTCTCTCTCTCTCTCTCTCTCTCTCTTTGGTTTTATGTTAACATTTTCGTAAATAGCTTATTAAAAGAGAAGCCTAGCTCCTAAGCATTGTTGATCATCACAGAGAACAGACATAGAGTTTGAATTTTCTCCACTCTTCTGAAAGGACTTAGAGTCCTGAGAGTATAGCAGATAGGTGAATAGAAAAGGCTCAGAAGCCAAATTGTCAGGTGTAGATCGTATGTATGTATGTATGTATGTATGTATGTATGTATGTATGTATGTATGTATGTTACTTACTGAGAATGAACCTTGGGGAAATCATTCCATGTTTTGGTATCCTCATCCTGAATACCATGGTAATAATAAAGTACCTTTATTGAAGTAGAGGGAAGATGGAAAGCTAGACATGCCTCTGTGAGATCTCGTGAAAGGCAGTGAGAATCATGACGGCTCAATAAAGAATTGATTTGATGGAAGGAATGGATGAGCAAATAAGAGCTAGGAAAGAGTCAACTAACATAAACCAAGTAGAAAACACACCAACGGCACTGCAGGAATTACACAGGAATCTCTATAATAACCTTCAGTGAAAAGAATCTCAACTTACTAATAAGGAGACACAAGCTGGATGATTGCATTTAAAAATTGGACATAATTATTTGTTGTCCCCAAGAAACACACCTCACTGGTAAAGACACCCATAAACTGAGAGTAAATGAATGGAGTCCATCTACTAGATGAGCAGCAGCTGAGGATGAGCTGATATAACTATCATTATAGTTGATAAATTAGGCTCAAATCAAAATCAGAGGAGATCAATAAGGTCATATAGCAATACTAATAAAGGGAACATTCCACTATAAGACCATAACAGCTGTAAATGTGTATGCACCAAATGTCGGGACTCCCAACTCCACACATAAACACTAGCAGATATCAAAGGTAACACAGTGGTAATACAGTAGTGAGCATCCTTAACACCCGATGCTTATCTTCAGACAGGTCATTCATGCACTTATTTCGTGATGGCTAGTTTTACCTGTCAACTTGACATAATCCAGAACCACTTGGAAGTCTCAATGAAGGACTTTCTAGACTAAGTCAGCCTATGGGCATGTCTGTGGGGGATTATCTTGACTAGTGGGAAGACTTGTCCACTATGGGTAACGTCTTTCCCCAGACTATGGATTCTGGAATGTATATGAAATGGAGAAAGAACTGAACACTTGCATGCACACATTAGTTCATTGCTATGGATATAATATGATTATCTGCTTCAAGTCCTGTCCCCTGACTTCCCTGCAATGATGGGCTATAATAAACCCTTCTCTCTTAAGTTGCTTTTGTCAGGGTATTTCATCACAGCAGAAGGACATGAAACCAAGACATAGTTAAACTATAACATAGATCAGTAACTTAATAGATACGTCAGAACATTCCATCCAACAGACATAGAATACATAGTTTTCTGAGCTGCTTATAGAACTTACTTTAAAATAGATCATATGTATGTATGTATGTATGTATGTATGTATGTATGTATGCATGCATGTTCTGTTACTCTGTAGAACCCTGAGTAATACAATATTAGCTAGTTAAAATAATTTAAATAAGTAAATGAATAAAAATATTTTAAATAAACTAATAAAGGCCTTAGAAAAAAGAACATTCTGAGTCCCCAACAATAGATGTCAGTAAGTAATAGGGAACAAGGAAGAAATTAGTGAGATGGAGAGTAAAGAACTGATGTCTGTAACAATGACACTGAAGCAGTAAAGTCCCTGCACAGGAAAGGACAGACTCACTTCCCAGTTCTCCTAAACCTTTAAGGAAGACCTAACACCAGTGCTTCCCAAACTGCTTCATAAAATATATTTGTCTATTTTCAAATTCATTCTAGGAAACTATCATTACCCTCATAGCAAAACTAGATAAAGATAAAATAAAAAAATATAAAAGGAACTGTCATAACATTTACAGCAAACTCATTAAAACTAGAAATGATTTTGTTAAGCAAGACTCAGAAGGACAAATTCTGAATAATTTCTCTAGTATATAGAAACTAGACTTAAAAGTGGAATAAAACAGAACTGAAAGGGGATCAGAAGAGGGGAGAAAAATTTAAGGGGCAGGGAAGCGGAGAGGGTGACGTAACACACGTGCTAAGGAGCAGAAGGAGGAAGGAGAGGAGAACAGCGTGCGGGCTGCACAGGTGAGGAGAGGAACTAAGAACACACGCCTGAAGACGCGAGGAAACCATTACTTGCTATAGTAACCTAAAAATAAAACAAGAAACACACAGAAAATGAAACCATGACACGTACAGGAAAACAAGTAAGAAATGAGTATGTTAAGAGGTGTAAGGCTTACTTCCACCTCATGTGTGTACGTGTGCACACGTGCACTCTCACATATAATTAAACTAGACAGTGGATCACGAGAGAGGAGAAAGAAATCCTAAACATGTGGGAGAAGGGGGAAGTGTAACAGATCACACGTGACATAAGAGCAGAGGAGGGGACAACCTGGGAGAAGGGAGGGGATTAACCAGAGGGAACAGAGGGCATGGAAGACAGCAGAGGAAAGGGGAGCGAATGCAAACCAAGTGTGCTGACGCATATGCATGAAAATCTAATAGTGAAACTCATGACTCCGTATCCTACCCTAAATAATTAATGCAAAACAATAAAGGTTTTCACAGAGTTGTTATCAGAACTAAATGGCACTTCAGGAGTTTTAAAATGAAACAATAAATACTGTGCGTATACATAATTTATAATTATCTATCTATCTATCTATCTATCTATCTATCTATCTATCTATCTATATCAAAGCAAGGGGAGGTTATAAACGTAGTTGAGGCTATCATAGGATCAAATGGAGCCGGGTAGGTGGTCGGTGGGGTGAGGTGGGGGTAAACTGAGACAAGTGTCAACGGTGTCCACAGTGCACTGCCCATGCTGAGGGAAGAGGCCTGGGAGGAGCACGAAGGCCAACAGAAGAGCGGTCATGGTTTTTGGGTGATGGGTTGGCTGGAGTAGGGGATCTGAAGAAGGCTGAAGTACCCACACAGGCCACTGAAGCTACTCCTGTGAATACTAAGTGCTGTGAGTACTCCTGTATTGTTTTAAACTTCTGAGTCAGTTTTTGAGTAGGAAATAGACCTGTCACATAATTCTAACTGAATGGCTAGGAGGGTTTCAATGAAGAGCTCACAACAGATCCTTGGACACCTCCTTCTGAGGAAAAGCACACCACCAATTTGTGTGAGCTGCTCCACAGATGTCCTTCTGTTTACATAAGCAAAACAGATATGGGTACATCTGAGCCTACTTGTTTTTTCACATAAGAGCTACGTCAACATGGATGTAAAGTTTCAATACTAGAAGCAGACATAGTATTCTATTTCTTCTTTTGTATAAGCAGACCAAGCTGAATACTAGGACTAAATAAATGATCATCACGCCAAAGAAGCAGGCCAATTTATATCATCAAGAAAACCATCCCACACAGGAGAGTCAACGGTTCGTCTGTACCATCAACGAGTCACACCACAAGGAACCTGAAAGACAGCAGCTCTGCTTACAGTGCTTCTCCTGGTCCTCACATTATAGGCTGCTCTACATTGCTAGGCCGGATCTACGCATGGTTTGCAAGGCGTTGTTCATGTTTGTGAGGCCCTAGTACCAGCCCACCACTGCTCGGTGGGAAGTTCCACTACTTGAGGCAAAGCTAATAAATCTGTGGGTTAGTTTTGGTCAACTTGGCACAGCCAGGGTAATCTGGGAAGAGGGGAACATCAACTGAGGAATTGTCTCCATCAGATTGGCCTGTAGGCAGTGCGTTCTCTCTCTCTCTCTCTCTCTCTCTCTCTCTCTCTCTCTCTGTATGTATGTATGTATGTATGTATGTATGTATGTACGTGTATGTCTGTATGTATTTTCCTGAGTAATAATTGATGTGGCTGGGTCCAGCTCACTGCAGGCAGTGCCATCTCTAGGCTGGTATTCCTGAGTTATGTAAGAAAGCAGGCTGAGCAAGCTATGGGGAACAAGGCAGTAAGCATCCTTCCTCCATGTTTCTGTTTTGGTTCCTGCATCCAGGTTCCTGCCTTGAGCTCCTGCCCTGACTTCCTTCATGATGGACCACAAACCAAAGACCTTTCGGTTATGGTGTTTATCACAGCAATAGAAGGCAAATTAGTACATGAAAGAAGCCCTGAATTTGCAAATAAGAGAACAGAAGGGACAGCTTGCTCAATAAGAGGTTTCGGCACATGGGATCCAGAGAGGGCTCTGGGAGCATCAGAAATGCTCCAGTTCAAGGATGTAGATACAACTTCTCAGCAATGATACACGTGGCAAAGCCTTTTCTACCTACATGGACATGAAACCTGGAAATAAAAGACACGTACACTGGATAAAAATCAATTCTAAAACAAATGGCAACTTATTTTCTGACATTTTATCCTGTTTTGAACACCCCATCTTTGAACATTCTTAGAACACAGGGAAGAAGAAACGCTGTTGGCAGTGCAGAGGGAGAAAGAATGCCTTTCCTCCCATTGGTCCCTCTCCCAACGTAAGTGTACTATACCTGTGGCAAATGCTTGCCAGCCACAACGATACCATTAGGTGTGCGCTCCAGGATCTGCCACACGCGGTCGTAGAATCCCGGGGGTGTTCTATTCAGTGACCCATCGATCTGACGTCTATTCAGCCAACACCTGTAGACCCAGGGGAAAGGCTCAGCACTGAGGAGCAGGTTTGGAGGAGGCATGAGCAGCAGGAAGACTGACGTCAGCAGGCACAATGGCACTCTCTACGAAGTCATGAGTTGTTGACTACACCATCGGATGGCTTCCCCACATCAGAAATGGCACAACCAATTTCACAGTTATTTTATATTGTTCTCACATTAATAAAATGTAAGCATCAGAAAGGCATCAATAAACTTTGGTAAGAAATGAACAAGCTAATGTTCAGAAAATATTACATATCTAATATATATTAAAGTGAACTTATTCTAAATCTTACAAAAGCTGGTTATTTAAATAAGGCTGAAATCTTCGTCCAAAAAACTAGACATAAAACTTTCACTGTCAACCATATGTAGAACCTTACTTATAAGAGTTATGGCAGAACCATAATAATAAATCAAAATTCTAGGTTAGATATTGTCCTAATATACTATCCACAATTGTCAAAGGTACAGAACTTGCTTTATTTTTAAAGATCACACGGTGACAAAATATAATTTTGCAAAAGCTGAAAACTGTGTTTCTCTGTCTCCGTGTCAGTTTCCACTCGGTACTTAAAAAGAAGACAGACTGAAAAACACACTCATCACATGTGGAGCGTGTCAGGACCAACTGACAATATGCTAAGCAGGCACATGCTTGTTTCTGTGGTAGAAAACCAGTGCAACCTGATACATTTAGTAATTAAGAAGGGTCTTTTCTGGATGGCTGAAGTTCTGCTAACAGACCCAAACTCACACTGCCACCTTCTGTGTTTGCCAAAAGGCAACAAGGCCAACGATGTGCTGAAGTTTCTCTTTGGTCAATGAATTCCCTCTGCGTTTGATTTTTATCCACATCCCTTAAACGTGACAACAGCACAAATACATTTCAGAGCACTCTGAGGTTATGGCTAGGCACTGTAAAGGGAGCCTTTGCTTAGAACATGAAAAGAATATGAAAGTACAACGGAGCTGGGAAATCATTTTAGATCATCACCATCATTAATATGTATGGCTGTCTTGTCTGACTGTCTGTCTGTATGTCTGTGTATTATGTGCATGCCTGGTGCTTGTGGAAGCCAGAAGAGGGCATTGGATCCCCTGAAACTGGAGTTACAGGTAGTTGTGAGCCACCACATGGGTGCTGGAAATTGATGTCAGGTCCTCTGTACTTAAAATTTTGTCATTCTACTTTGAAAAACTTTACACTTAGAGAAATCACAGAATAATGTAAATTTCTTATGCCCTCTTCACTCAAATCCTCTCCCACTCTTACTACCTTATACAATCACAGCTTAATTACTGATACCAACAATCAAAATAATATTAATTTATCTGCTAGGCTCCAATTCAGGATGGCATGTGTCATTTAGTTTCCATTTCCTGAAGGCTCTGAATCCGTGGTATTTCTTCACTTTTCTTCCTTCTCTTTTTCTCTTTCTCTGTCTCTCTTTCCTTCCTCTTCTCCTCCTCTTCCTTCTTATCTTCTGCTTCTTTTCTTCCTCCTCTGCCTTTTTCTTATTATTAGCTTTATTATTTAAGTTTTCACATTTTAGTAACATTTGCTGTTTCATAGGATTTTTCTATTTGGGTTTTATGGTTTGTTTTTTTTTTAATGCCTTTGGCCAAGAAAATTCAGACGTGATAGCTGTCAGTATCAATGGTACATGAAATTAAAGTCGTATTACTGGTGAAGCTAATCTTCATCGTCTGGGTGATGGGAGTCTGAGAGGTTTGTCCACTACAGCATAGTTACTTGTTTTTCTGTTGCTATGACTAATTACGTTGAGCAGAAACACCCAGAGACTGTGCCAGCTTTCCCTCCACGCAGCTTCAAACCACACTTCTTGCCTGCAGCCTCTGCTGCACTCGCTCAGTGACCCTTCTCCGCTCCCACCACTCTATCCATACTTCTTAATCACATTCTGCCTTGAGAATGAGTCCCTTCCCTCGCAGTCACTGACCTCTATCAGCGTGGACTCTCTTACTCTTATTTGTGTATTTCTTCTACACAAATGAGCAGGCACACATTGGAAAAACAAAACCCCATCTCAGTTGGAGTCCCAGGGGTCTGCTCCAGTTTCTCCAGTGTCCACACCTCTGTCATATTTTGATTTTTTTTTCTTCCTGGCACAAAGATGCTCCTGGTTTACCTTGCATTTTTTTCCTTTTTTTATTTTCTTCTCTTTTCTTTCTTTCCTGCCTTCTTCTGAAACCAACCATTTCTTTAAGAAAAGCTGACTCTTTCATTACAGTGTTTAGAATGCAACTGCTTCAGGTTTGCTCATCACTCCCACGGTTTCACTGCTCCTAGGACATCTCGGTAGACAGAAGCAGGAAACACATAGATGCATATGCACAAGCACAGATCCATGCTCATTTCTGTATCTATCAGTGTAAAACCACGACTTCATATTGGCTCAGCAGTTTCAATCAACCAACTTCTGTTCCCTTAATAGGAATGGCCTTTAACTGTGAGAAATCTACTTCTCAGTCATAATACATTTATTAATCTCTCTGGAGACATGCAGTTCAGATTGCTGATGACTGTGTGCTGGCCAGAAGCATGCTTTCACTAGAGGCAGCATTTAGGTGTGGTTGGTGTCTGTAAAGGGGGCTTTCCCAGCCTCCCCTGTGTAGCAGTACTCATTTGTGTGAGCTGGGTTCATCCGTTGGTTTCCACTCCACTCTGGGCTGCTCCATATATACACTTGTTTAATACATTACCTAATCCTGCATGTACCCAACACTCCCACAACTTAGGAGTTGGGTGCAGGTGACACCCACTACTTAGGAAGAGGCATTCCATGCATGGTGGCCAGCTTGGGGAAGGCTTGCTCTGTGCCCAACTCTATTATGTTGCATCTCTTTCCTCATTTTCCAGCCATTTTTATCCTCTCTGATCAGCATACATCATATTAGTTTCTGATTTATCCCTCCTGGATTTCTTCTACACAAGTGAATGCATACATTTTAAAAATATGAATTGCATATTATAGACATTGTCTTGCTCTTTACTGTTTCATTTGACGATGTAGCTTAGAAAGAATTCCTTTCTTCAAAGGCACACAGTACTCTGCTGTGGGGCATATCACATTTAGGTTATAGAAATACCCAAATTTTCAATTACAAGCAATAATTTAATCAGTGATCTTATGCACACACATTTCCATGTTGTTAGAAACGTATTTTCAAAGTAGATTATTAAAAGGACCTGGCCAAAAGGAAAGGGTTCTTAGATGTCAAATCCCACCAGAAAGGGCTGTACCCCTCAGTTATAGATGCAGTCCCTTCTCCCCACAGCCTTGGCAAATCCTCAAACACAGTCTAACTTAGGCTACGAGAAAGGTAAGCAGTGTCTCGATGTCCGTGATGGCTGTTCCTAGTTGTCAACTTGACTACATCTGGAATGAACTACAGTCCAGAACTGAAGGGCACATCTGTGATCCAGATCATGAGGCCGGAAGACCTGGTTCTTGGCATGGAGTTCTTGAGGCATAGTGGCCATGAAAAGCTTAGGCCCAGGCAAGGTAATGGATGACCTTAACCCCTCCCAGGAGACTGATCTGGGCATGGTGGCACACACTCTTAATCTGGGCCACACCTGCAGGAGGCCTACCTAAGGACTCTGGAAGCAGGAAGTCACTCTCTCCACTGGCCTGCACTTACTTGGTAGCACATCTGATGGAATCTAATTCTACAGAAGCAGCTCAAACAACCGGCTTCCTGGGACCGAGCAACTACTAGGTTCTTGGACTTCCCACTCGCAGCTGCCCGTTGTTGGGTTAGTTGGAGGACAGACTGTACGTCATCACAATAAACCCCCTCAATATAGAGAGACAGTCCACAAGTTCTGTGACTCCCGAGAACCCTGACTAACACAATGCCCATGCACAGCTCTCATTATAGATTAATATGAACGTCTTTTAAAATATCCAAAGGTCATCTTTAATGAGAGGCTCAGATTGTTCATGCTCCAGGTTCCTCCTGGTCTTGGGCGGTTATCTCTCAGTTCTTAAGAACGCTTGGATACTAACTCTTCAGAGAATGTATGGGTCCGGGTTCCTGGTTTTCTCTTGACATCTTTGCCATGAAAAAAGGTTATTTAAAACCTGACAGGCTTTATTAGTTGTTCCTTATCTTATCCCTGGGTTGAATCATATTAAAGGCCTTTCCCATTCCAATGTCAAAGAGAAATTTAATCAATGTCTTCTGTGTCCCATATTTTACATGCAGATCTATAATCTATTTTGAACTGGTTTTTATATGTCAGAATGAGTGTCTGATTTTACCTTTTGCAAATAGCAGTCAGGTTGTCAAAAGTATTTATTTTAAAAGTCCATTCTTGACCCACTGACTTGTGATGGTAATATTATCATGTAGCACATTCTTAATGTGTATTTATTGAGAGTCATCTCTTGACTCTTTTCTCCAATGGGCCTCTCTGTTAATGTGCCACACTGTTTTAGTCACAGACACCATACAGTATGCTTTAAAACCATTGGGGAAAGGTTTTCTTATGTCCGTTCTCTCATGTTAGTTTTTCCATAAGAATCTCAGTATTAACTCGTCTGGCTCCAGAAAACATCGTTTCAGATGTCACTGGGACACTGCAACTGACATGTTATAATGTTAACTGCTGTATAACAAGGAGACTTGTAAGGCACATATTTGTCATCACGGATATATGTATATAAAATATAAATATTCATCACACTGGGGATGCTAGACACATATACACTAAATAAGCTCTTGTGTAAGTAATATACATATGTGTGTATTAAACATATACATGCATACACACATATGTAGAGTCACGCTTTTATAGACAACCTCTCTAGAAGATTCCACTTTGTCATCACACTAAATAAGTACTTGCCTAAATAATTACACTACTGACTGCTCACCCTGGAATTAAAAAAATAAAAAACAAACTTAAAGGCGAGCAACAAACACTTGTTTTGTTGCTATTCTCTCCTAAGTTAAGTATATGGAAGGGTTTAGCTGAGGCTGACAGTCCACAGAGGCAGAATCAGGCAGCAATCTACATGTTACCAGACCCAATTTCTTCTGCCGAAGTGTTGGGAGGAAATGCCATACACTATAAAGTTCCAGAAAGGAGGTTTAGTCAAAATTGTATGAAATGTTACATACTGCACAGAATAATAAAAGTTGGAAAGTGTTACGAACTATACCTGGAAAAGTATAAAACTCAAATCAACACAGATTCGTAAACCTGGACATTTCAACTTGCTGTGCCATCGCTGTTTCCATGTGGGAGGGCGGCCCCATGCTCTGCTGGCTCTCCCTCTGGCCTGATACTTACTCTGGAGCTCAGACAGCTTTTTGTCTCAGTCTTGGAAGTGCTGGGATCATAGGTATAAGCCACCATGTCTGACTCCTGAATTTTCCTGTTAATAATGTACTAAGGTCTAATCCTTAGTAGTTAAGAAGAGCAGATGCTTCTGAGTGTCCTGCAGCTGACGGAAGGGTCCGCTTACCTTCCACTCTGCTGAGGCTGCAGGATGTCTAGCAGCAGCTGCTTAACCTCACTGGGCGAGAGCTGGTACAAGTCCACAGCTGGCTTATCCCCGCCACGGATCTGCAGTTCGTACTCCATGGCATGGATGATCCACCTGAACAAAGCAAGAACAAAGCTCTCTTCAGCGCAATCATCTCATGCCTGGCGACACCCTTCACAGGACTGATGCATCCTGGGTGAAATGAAGGAAAGGTCATTAAACTTCCTGGACCACTGCTATTTCTTCCATCCAGACTGAAACCTGATCAGAATCTAAAGGCCGCTCTTGAACAGAGAGTTAGTTAGAAAACACAGTGAAAGCTAAGTATGTACGGTTCTTTCCAGGTCAGATTCATGATTGCTGCATGAGAGTACATGTATGCATACACATACATTATACTGTAATATACACACAGACATATTACAGCTGCTGTAAGACACGCACCAAGATCAAAAGGCACATGAATGATGTGTCTTGAGAAAGGGGCTGAGATGTGCCGTCACATACATGTTCTCTTCCTGGGAACGACGAGATGATGAGTCTTAAAAAACTTCTTTTTACCTTGTAAGTCACTGACTTGGCACTGGTCAGAACCATAGGTGCCCATGTTTGAAATACAAGGGCAGGTAGCTGCACGTTAGCCACAGTGCTGTGTTGGAGAAGGGTGGCTGCAGCTAGACAGAGGACTGTCTTTCTCTGGATACACTCCCTTGAAGAACAACCCACCAGGCTACTGTATGAACAGAGGTGAAAACTTAAGGCAAACACAGTCCAGAGATTCAAGCTGCTTTGCAAAACAACAGTCATGTTCCCCTCTTGGGAAGACTTTAATGTTTAAGTGCAAAAGATGGGAGAAAAACCTTAAGTCAACCAGAGGTGGGGTCAACAAGGCATAGGATCCTTTGTTCTGGGCCAGGCCACAGGCCACAGATCGAGTCTCAGTGACTTCCAATCTCTGTGATCACAGATGAAGATCTCAGTTTTCCTCTCCTACTGTTGTTATTTCTGGATGTCAGGGATTTGAGTACATGCTTTAAAATGCTCAGTTTGAGAGAAACAGAACCGGTTGCTTGGATCTAAATGCCTCCCACCCCTCATCCCTGCCCCACTGACAAGCTTGGTATGACTAAGAGATGGTTGAAACATTAAGGGAGGGCCTTAGAGTGGGCTTTCTAGTCACAGGGAGATGCCCACGATGGGGCCTTCCCCGTTCTGCCTGCTCTCTTGCCAGGATTTTGCTCTGCCAGGTGACGCAGCTACGCTGTGCTGCTCACCGCAGGCCCAACAGCAATGGAGTCAACTGACCATGGACCAAAATCTCCAACACTCAAAGGATGTTGGTTTTCCCAAGTTGATTCTATCAGATATTTTGTTACAGTGAGAGTAACGTACTAACACAAGGACAGGATGTTAACAATGTATCAAAAACTGTTACAAGGCTTGATTGAATCCACCCCAACTGTCCCTCGGCATCCCTAGCAACATCCCATCCCCAGGGAAGTCCATTCCAGTTTTTTCTGGAACCTAATAAGGTAAATGCTGCCGGTTGCAAGGCCAACTGATCTGTGCTCTGGTCCAGGGCGTGTGCACAGCTGCACTGAGATCACGGACTGAGTCACACCCAGAAGAGGGAGTTTCGTAGCCGCTTTCTCACCCTCCAGCTCTTGCTCCTTCCTTCTCCCTCTTCCCTGAACTTCCCTAAGCCTTGGGCTATTTCTTCAAATCAGCTGAAAACTGAAATAGGCTTATGTTTCTGGCAAAAAGTAGATTTTTTGACATGTTCACCTTCTGTGCTAGAGACTATATTTGCCAAAATGGTATAAAAACAGCAGCCACAAGAACTCAGTTACTTTTGGATTCTTTGTTGTTAAAATTCCTTATTAGTCGTTACAAACACTTTGGTTAAAAAAAAATGTACTCAATGGACCTTTTTCTTAAATAAAAATCTTGATTTTTTTTTTTAATCTTACAGTCTGCATAGGTTTAACTTAAAGTTACTTATAATTCTACTTTATTTCCCTCTCTTTTTAATGCTACATTTTATATGTGTAGTAGCTTAGAGTAAGGCCCATTATTGAGCCATGCAGCGGAAAATCTGTCCTCTGGATGCTTAGAAAGCCAATGGGATGAAAAGAAGCATGGAGTGGAAGGCTCTCTCCTAGACTACAGGACTGCAGAGATGCACAAATACGTACGGAGGTAAGAAGCCACTCGGGGTGTTCATTTGTTATCGTGATAACAGCGCCGTGATCTGGACATTGTGCTAGCTGAGCAGCGACATACAATAGTAAGTGCTTCTGGTGCTTAGACAGTGGAGGCAAGGGGATCCTAACTCAGGAAAGTCTGGGCTATATAGTAAGACTATGTCTCAAACCCAACCAAAAGTCAAACCACAACTGAACAATGACAACAAAATCAGAATGCCCCCACTTATTTATTTCCATTTTTTAAAAAATTGAATATTTGGGAATTTCACATCATGTACTGCAATCATACTTCCTAGTTCTCCCAGGTCCATGCCCCATCCTTTCGATCTCCCACCCAAAAGAAGAAAATGAAGAAAAAGAGCAGGAGGAAGAAGAAGAGGAGAGGGGGAGAGAGGAAGAAGGAGGAGGAGGAAGAAGAGGAAGAGGAGGACCTCACAAGTCTAATTTATTTTGTTCTTATACCCACTGGATTATGATCCGTCTCCACCTGCACCCCAGCCAGAAGCCATCAACTGTGGAGAGCTACACTTCAGCACTCTTACCACAATCCTTTAGAGTTCTCTTTGATGGTTTCCTGTCTAGGCTGTTACTTTTGGGGAAGGGGGTAGGTGGGAAATGGGGATGGAAGTAGGAGTTGGTCACAGAAGCCTTCTAGGATCCTTTTTTTTTTTTTTTTTTTTAAATCAATTGTGAGTCTGCAGTCACAGATACAAATAAATAGTAACTTCCTGGATCATGAACTTCCTCATGGTCTCCAACATCACCACATACCACGGACCTCTGCCTATTCTCTGGTGGAGAACATGAACATCAACACAGCCCTTGGCAGCAGCACAGGACAAGGACATCAACATGGCCTTTGGGACAACAGGGGTCAAAGACACCCATATGGTCCCCAGTGGCAGGCTGCCCCATTGACGTCAACATGGACTCAGGCGGTAGCCCAGCCTCCAGACATCAACATGGTTTCAGGTGGCTGCACAGACCACCGGCATCCATAGAGCCTTCGGTGGCAGCACAGGACATAAACACATCCCCCAGCTGCAGTAGGATCACAGACCCAGACATGGCCCTTGGTGGCAGCATGGCCCACAGACATCAACATGGTCTCAGGTGGCTGCACAGGCCACAAACATCTGAGTGCCTTCAGTGGTAGCACGGGTTACAAACATCACCACAGCCCTGGCTGCAGTAGGACCATGGACCTAAAGAGGGTCCTCTGTGGCAACATGGATCACAGACATCAATGTCACCAGCTGCAGCAGAACCACGGACCCCAACACAGCCTCAGTGCAGTACAGGCCACTCATATCCACACGGTCTCTGGCAATCTGGACCATGAACACTATTATGGCCTCCTGCAGTAGCACAGCTTATGGACATCGACATGGGCCTCAGACATGGCAGTCCAGACCACAGACATCCACTTCTACCTTGGGCTTCAGTGTGGCCTGGGCAGTATGGAATTCAACATGGCCTCCGGGGACAGCATGAGGTCTTTCAGGGAGGTCTAATCTAGAAAATACTCGGACCTGCTACTCTTGCTCAGACCCAGGGCGATTGTGCACCTGGGCAGCTTGTTTGGGGGTTGAGTCTATGAAAGCTGCTGCCCTCCACCCTGTCAGCAATGGCATTTCCCATCCACTGCGCCCTCTCTCACACCTGTCACCACCTTCACATCTCTAGTTCCCGCTCTCTCCACTCTCACTCACCGCTCCATTCCTTCATCTTTCCCGAATCCACCACACATTTGTTCACCACGGCTGTACTGCACACTGCAGTGCGTCACAGTGAGTCAGGGGATGTGTGTAGCTAGGCAGGGTGTCTGGGAGCTGCCTCCTGGCTGTCACACTTCCCCACCTAAACCACCTCTGTACTTACAGCCTGTGGGCAGTCCCAGTGCCCACGGCTTCTGTGTCCCAGCTCCATGCTGGGTGCTGGCCCACAGGCCCAGGCCCAGCCCTACTCAGTATTGACCTGATTCAACAGGAGCTCCACACTGCTGCACATCTCCCTGTCTTTGGTACCAGACTCCCCATGGCTCATAGGCACATCCTTCATGTCTTCAGCCTGATGGCTGAGAAGTAGCAGCGAAGGGTATATATTTGTCATTCTCTGTCATCTTTCTAATTTTGTGAGTCATCCTTTCCATTGTCTCCCTTTGGAGCCTCCATGGGTCTCCCAGACTCCTCAGAGCCCCATGGGTGCTGGCAGCCACTGCAATCTTTGTGTTCTCTCTCTCTCTCTCTCTCTCTCTCTCTCTCTCTCTCTCTCTCTCTCTCTCTCTCTCGTGGAGATCCTTCTCATTCTTGCTTGTACCTGGATTACAGGTGTGAGCCACCATGCCCGGCTACAAATGTTTTCTAAAACACTGCATCTACTCGCTTAAGATACTCAGGACTGAAAGTCCAAACACTTAGCACTTGCTCTATGCCTGGGACAAGAGACTTTCACAGTGTGGCAGATGTGATGACTGCCACATGCACATGCATACGTGGCACACTGCATTTTACTCAGGCACAAAGGAAAATGGCATCTGACATTCTGAGGAAAACCGAAAGTGCCAGCAACTACGCCAAGCACAGTAGGCTCAGGCTCAGAGAGACGAATGTCGCCCGGCCATTCTCATTTTCAGATCCTGCGTTTGAGCTCCGAGACCAGCATGCTTAATTCAAATGTGTGTAGAGACAGGAAGCTAAGAAGGGTTACTACAGAGGAAGTCTTAAGGCAGGGAACACAGGACACACAGAATGTGGAAGCTGGGGAATGGAGAGATGGGGTTTGGGGAGAGGGGGGAGAGGGGAGAGGGGAGGGGAGAGGGAGAGGGAGAGGGGAGGCTGAAAGGAAGAGTTAACCTAAACTAAGCACATATGAAAATGCCCTTATGTAAGCCTATTTTAGAGGTAAGCTGATTAAAAGAATATAGTTTAAAATCCTGGTGCCAGGTGTGGCTTTCCTCCCTACAAGTTGTTGGTCTGGACGCCCTGGAGACTTCCAAAATAACACAGGCTCACAGGCTATTGTCACTGTGCCTGGTTGCCCACTAGAGCTAGACGGTGGGACACTGTTGCTAAAGACGTCACACACTTCAGAGCAGAGAGAAATCAGGCTGCGGCTGAGCTCCCAGTCTCCACTCTGCTGGCTGGCTTTCATGATGCCTGGAGTGTTGTGGAGGCTCCGGGGGGGGGGGGGGGGCATCAACAATCCCCACACAGCTGTGGCCTCTGTGGCCACACCACCAACCTTCCAGGCAAGTTGTGCCCACTGGTGCTGTGGCGTGGCGACTGGGGGGATCGGCAGCAGGTCACTTTGGGATAGTCTATGAGGAGAGGAGCGCCATGCCTGCTACTGTGAACCTGGTCACAGCTGCAGTGATCACAACCCTCAAGCAGAACTCACTACTGCTGCTTTGTCAATTGAACCCTCTGCTGAACACTTACATTTGTGCCCACAGATTAGTGCTGCTCGCAGCCTTTGTCAGAGAAACTCTGTAGCAGGCAGAGACGCACATGTGACCAAATTGTTGAGAAAAAATGATGATTCGGCCCTAAAACGGAAGCCAATATCACCCAGCCTACGACTTGGGGACACTGCAGTAGAGGAGTCTGACCTAACCTAGGAGCTGGAGGGTGGGGAGGAGTGCCAGAAAATGCTGTTCCAGACACAGTGGCACAGCTGTAGTGATGCAGAACTTACTGTAGGCATGGTTTCCTACGCTTCATCACAACTGGGAGAGCAGCTCGCGAGGTCCCACGTCTCCAGGGGGACCACTAACAGTTAATGGGTGCTCCTAGGTTGTACTGTTTTTTTTTTTTTTCCTTTGCTGTTTTTGTTTTGTTTTGCTTTGCTTTGCTTTGTTCTAAGACAGGGTCTCACTAGGTAGACTAGGCTAGCCTCAAATTCAGAGACCCGCCTGCTTCTGCGAGCTTTGCCTATGAATGTCAGTACTAAAGGTGTGTAACAGCATGCCAGCAAGGGGGTGTCACTGTCTTAGTGTTGATGTTGCTAAGTTGCCCGTGACTCAGCAAGTCCCCCACCAATGCTTGCACAGGCTCCCTAACTAAACTCAGCGGAGGAAAAAGAAGAGGAGGAGGAAGACACGAAAGTAGCACTGAGGCCCGTGGAGAAGAAGGGGTCAGCTGGAGAGGCGGGGCTGTGGGCAGGGAAATGACCAACATCCATTACATACATGTGTGAAACTGTCAAAGAATCAAGTAAGTTGTGAAAACACAACTGCAGTTGCACAGTGAAGAACCAAACCCATCCTTATTGGTTGTGCCCCACTGCCAAGTTACTTTTGAAATGGGGACATGACTATTTCTTTTTTTTTTTTTTTCCCTTCGGAGCTGGGGACCGAACCCAGGGCCTTGAGCTTCCTAGGCAAGCGCTCTACCACTGAGCTAAATCCCCAACCCCAGGACATGACTATTTCTAACATACTACACTGAAGAAGAAATACAGCCATATATATTGTAAAAGGTCCTTTAAAGTCTAGAGACTCACAGAATTGTTAGAAAAAGCTAATTTTCTTATATCGTGAAACATTTGCAAAGACCAAACTAAAAACAAAAGCGCATCCTTATGTATGAAGTACTAAAGAAGGTGACAGAGACTCAGAGAAGCAGAGACTGTCCTGTGACCCAGACCCAGGGTGATAATCATATGCCAATGGGAAGAGAGAAGAATAAAGGAGCTTGGTAAGGAAGAGAAAACAAGCCACTCATCCAGGACTACTAATCCTTCAGAAGTCCACTAGACAGCTCTGACTTCTCACCTTCATTCCGACTGCCAAGTCCACAGACTTGATGTGACAACTTCAACATAAAAGCATTTAATTCCCAAAATGGGGAAAGAGGGGGAAAAAGAAGAGAAAGGAAGAAATGTGAGAGGACAGGAGAATGGTGACTATCTTAGACCCAAGTCTGAAGAACAAGAGGAGTGAAGAGACTCAGGTTCCCAGTAAGCAAGGGAGAAAGTGGCCAATGCACGGGAGTAACTGATCAATGTGCAGAGAGCTCAGTCTGTGGCTATAGGACATCAATGCCCTCCCTCAGGACAGCTGGAGGAGTGCCCAGAAGAGTCAGATAACACATCTGCCCCCTGAGAACACCGTGCCGCGTGTCAGCATTTTATCTGACAGCATGCCCCTGTCAAGGAGAGACAGAGAGGAAGTACAGGTCACTGACATCACTCAAGACGTACAGCTGACACTGGATGAGAACACTGTCACAAGCAGCAGTCCTGATCCCGGGCAGGAAACAATCTTAGCGATTATTTCCACATTACTTCAAGAGAACAAACACTGAGATTTGTAGTTAAACAACTTAATAAATGACTATCTGTATAACCAGCTGTTCACTAAGCTGTAACACTACACTTTCCAAATTCCCGTCTTGAAGCCCTGGCCCCATGAGAAGCAGGGCCTTTGGAAAGTACTAGGGTAAGCTGAGGTCACAGTAACCTTAGTGAGAGAACAGCTGCCCACAGGGAAGACTTCCCCAGAGCCAAATCAGCTGATACCAGGACCTTGAACTTGCAGACTCAGAAAATAAAGTTGGATTATTTAAGTTGGCTCTCTATGAGACTTTACTACAGCAGCCCACGATGTCTAAGCAGCACATAACAGGAAGTGGGGAAGCTGCAAGGGAGGACTTTTGCTCTGATAAACATTAACACAGAAAGTGTGACAGTTTGATGGGACAACTGAACTTGGAGTTATGAAACTGGAGCACTGTGCCTCACCCCCTTTCTCCCAGACCTAATCAACAGAGGTAAGACAGATAAGGACACTTCACTTCCTCAATTCCCATCAAACGCTCTTCAAAACAATGATTTTGGAGTGTGCCAAGATGATGCTAATGAACCTGGGGTTGTAATCACCAACTCTCCTGCATTGCCTTAGCCACGTCTGTACTTCTAACACCAGTGACCTTCTCTGAGTACCAAATATACGTATCCATATCCATATCTACACACACCTCTAAATACGATAAATCCATGGAGGCCATCTTGGGCACCAGAAGACAGGATTCATCTGAGTCATGGTTGCTCAGAGAATGCCAAAGCAACATTAAAGGCAGAGCCGAGGAAGGCCTGATAGCACACACTTTCCCAAGGGTTTTCTCCTATTAAAGCCTGACTGACAGAAGAAAGCAGTTGATTGCAGGTCTTTACAGTAATGGCCTGTCAGGAACTTGATCTATTTCAACATGAAAGCTGGCACACAGATCAATAATGAGACAGCAAATCAAATCATTATAAGGCTAGGATAGCACTCCTGTAGCAGGCTGACTTCGCAGTGAGGTTGAAGACGCGCACTGGCGGGCTTAGCCTTGGAGAGAAGAGAAGACACCGTGCTGCTGGTTTAGAGAAGCAGCTGGAGCAACGAGTGATGCAAATCAAGAAACCTTGAGGAAGACTCAGGAAGGTTAAAGCACAGATAAATGTGTAGGCAGCAAGTGGGAACTGAGATGCTCTGTGATGAAAGCACGTGCATTCAGCCTGCCCTAGTGAATGCTGGCATTTCAAGAAGAATATGACATGAAATTCTGACCAGTTAATGTTTAATTTTGATTAGCACTAAAAGAAAACAATAACTGAAAGAATTCAGATAAGAATAACCACCTGCCATGTTGGATCATCTAAAGAAGCAAGCAAACAAACACGTACTTTCTCTAAATCTCCCAACTTAAAAAAATGCAGTGAGTGAGCATCTTAGAAGCAGCTACAGGTTCAACAAATTATAAAGAATTTGTCCTTTAAAAACTGTATCAGATAATTAAAAATGTTCCAGGGACTAATTCAAGGCAACCTTGTTTTATAAAGAAACATACTGAGTATATGTTTGCTCCTGCCAGTAGCCAACCACTAATAACGGTGTGCATACATGGGGAGGGGATCACCTAAAGGATCTTAGTGAAAACTGACTAAGCATGCGGTAAATAAGAATATGTAAAAAGAGACAGAAGTGTGGAACTGGAGTCCCAGGGAGGAAAAGCCACGCTGTGCTGAGATTCTCCCGGGCTGATTGATCAGAACTTCCTGATGTGGCACTTTGCAGAAGACTTTGCAAACCCAGAGCCACAGGATGCTGGTTTATTTATTCACTGTCCATAAAGGTCCCTGACTTAACAGCCCTCATTAGCAACCATTCTGTTTGTTGTTTTGTTTTGAGAATAGGTTTTACCGTGCAGCTCTGGCTGTCCTGGAATTCACAAAGATGGTCCTGCCTTTGCCTCCTGCATGCAGAGATTAAAGGCAAGTGGCAGCACAGGGCCGCAGCATCCATTCTTGACAGACCAACAGCTTCCACCAATCCACAGGGTAAAAGCACCATCAGGTGCTGCCTGACACCTGCAGCAGAGGGTTCCAAACCTTGTTGTCACCTGTCTACCTTGTGCCTGCCTCAAGGTCTAGAGCCTTGTGCTTTCACTGAGGAAAATACAGGTTTTGGCTGTATTTGGAACTGTATTGACTTATGACTTTGTTTTGTTCTAAAGAAAGCTAATATACTTCCTTCCATGGTGCTGTTCCGGGCAATCTGAACCCATGTTCTTGGACCACAGTCACACTTATTTTGGCTTAGAATAAACTCTTGTTTTGAGGTTGAGAGCTGTGCTGTGCCTCACCTATAGTCTATTCCTCCTCAGAGGGGGTTTCACAAGGTCCACAGACTGAGTATTACTTATGCCTGTTCCTGCCTGCTACAGAAATAGCATTCTAAAACCTTTGTAGGAATGCCATGAACAATCACTGTGGGCACAGGCTTGGGGGAGGTTTCAGGATTTGACATATGTTTCATAAGATTCAATTAAGAGACAGGAGGTGAAATCATGCCAAATAAATCAGATAACCACGTTGGGATTCTGAGTTTTTTCTGTATGTAGTACTTTGGGGGTCATTTCAGGGGACCCTAAAGGAGGACCAGTGTCGGCTGAAAAGGACTGCTCTTCCAGGATGTGTCTCCATCGAGAGCATAAGGCTTCTCTGAAGCTAGATCAGGAGGACCTGTGTGTACAATGTGTTTGAGGTAGAGGTGTTTGAGATGTTTTGCCTTTGAATTCTTGAGATTTTTGGTGCCTAAAAGGAATTCCTCAGAGGAACCTGTTTTCTAAATGCCACAAGGAGAGTACCTCACATAGCAAACATTAGTCATGATGCTGCAAACTAGACTCAACCTCCTTTTCTAGACTGAGCAGGCCAAGCAGTGACTGAGCGATCCTGAATCTTGATTCTGTGACCATGGGCATATTAATTTCACCACTCTCTGCTGGCTTGTCTATAAGCTGGAGGTTTGCAAAGGAGTGCTTATCTATCCCCGGGGCTCAGAGGGCGGTGAGCTCTAGTGTGCACTGTTCTCTAAGAACAAGGAAGAGTACATACATGTCCAAGGCAGTCTCATGACACAGTTGCAGACCTAGGATTCAAGTTCAAGTCTTCCTGTGTGACACTGAGTTACTATCTAGAGAGGTGAAGCAGAGGGTAGGAAGAGCCTCACTGCAGGGGATGCAGACTGACAGCTTACGATGTGCACTCATAGCTTACAGTGTCGGGCTCCTTAGGGGAGATGAACAGCAGCTCTACTCACTTATACCCCACCATTTCCCCTTGCTGACTTACTGAATGGCCCCATGCACCCAGTATGTATCCACTAATCAGGATTTGGGCATCTACCCTAGGTGTACAAAGAAAAAAAGACAAAGTGTGGATTTCTGAAAATTACTGCTTCAAACTGCAAATAGTGACCTTGAAAGTATGGCCAGGTAATCATTTAGGCTCTTGTTATACCTTGACTAAGCCAGACTGATCTATCAACGAGTAGAAAGATTTACAGCTTCTTAATGTGTGGTTAACATGACGAAACTCTCCATGTCAGAAGTGATTTCTAGTATTACAAGGAGTGGACAGCTTGCTCTAAGACCCTTACTCCATCTCCTGGAGTGCAGAGACTGAGAAATAGTTTGAACTCATACCATTTCTTGTCACATAGAAGGAAAGGTGTGAAATCTCATTTTGTATGTTTCCATATAACCTTGGACATTCTCGGTTTATAGCTTCATGATGGTGTGAAATTAACATGAGTTTAATGGCAGCCATATTTCAAATTTTGAATTTTGATTGTTGTCTGGACTAGTGATGTACGAAATCAAACTTTCTTGTGGTTCTGGGTAGCAGGGGTGAACTATAGATCCCAGTCAGCAACATAACCACAGGCCAAAACTGATAGCTTACAGTGTACACTCAGGGCTTACAGTGCACACTCAGGGCTTACAGTGCACACTCACGGCTTATAGTGCACATTCAGGGCTTACAGTGTACACTCATGGCTTACAGTACACACTCATGGCTTATAGTGCACACTCAGGGCTTACACTGTACACTCAGGGTTTACAGTGCACACTCACGGCTTATAGTGTACACTCAGGGCTTACAGTGCACACTCACGGCTTACAGTGCACACTCACGGCTTATAGTGCACACTCAGGGCTTACAGTGCACACTCAGGGCTTACAGTGCACACTCACGGCTTATAGTGCACACTCAGGGCTTACAGTGTACACTCAGGGCTTACAGTGCACACTCACGGCTTACAGTGCACACTCACGGCTTACAGTGCACACTCAGGGCTTACAGTGCACACTCATGGCTTACAGTGCACACTCACGGCTTACAGTGTATACTCTGGGCTTACAGTGTACATACAGTGCACACTAACGGCATACACTGCACACTCACGGCTTACAGTGCACACTCATGGCTTACAGTGCACACTCACAGCTTACAGTGCACACTCTGGGCTTATAGTGTACACTCTGGGCTTACAGTGTACACTCTGGGCTTATTGTGCACACTCACGGCTTATAGTGCACACTCAGGGCTTACACTGTACACTCAGGGTTTACAGTGCACACTCACGGCTTATAGTGTACACTCAGGGCTTACAGTGCACACTCACGGCTTATAGTGCACACTCAGGGCTTACAGTGTACACTCAGGGCTTACAGTGCACACCCAGGGCTTACAGTGCACACTCACGGCTTATAGTGCACACTCAGGGCTTACAGTGTACACTCAGGGCTTACAGTGCACACTCACGGCTTACAGTGCACACTCAGGGCTTACAGTGTACTCTCACGGCTTACAGTGCACACTCAGGGCTTACAGTGTACACTCTGGGCTTATAGTGCACACTCACGGCTTATAGTGCACACTAGGGCACACTGTACACTCAGGGCTTACAGTGCGCACTCACGGCTTACAGTGCACACTCAGGGCTTACAGTGCACACTCAGGGCTTACAGTGCACACTCACGGCTTACAGTGCACACTCAGGGCTTACAGTGTACACTCAGGGCTTACACACTGTACACTCAGGGCTTACAGTGCACACTCACGGCTTACAGTGTACACTCAGGGCTTACAGTGCACACTCACGGCTTACAGTGCACACTCACGGCTTACAGCGTGCACTCATAGTGCAGCAGACAGTATGGACAAGTCACTATTATCACATTAATATCTGAAATAAAAATTAAAATGTTGGAAAGCAACAAATGACACAAAGGAACATATATTACTATATTAATAAAGGTACTTGCCCCCATGTCTGACAACCTCAGCTCAGTCCCTGAGACTCACACAGTGGAAACTAACTCCCATAGTTGTCCTTTGACCTCCACACATGTGCTGTAATGTAAGCCAGTGTCAGCAGTGCCTTCTGTTACCACGCCTGCACTCCGTCTCTGAGCACTGCTTTTGCAGTGCCCTCTCACTTGGAAGTATGCAGTTACGTACACTCTCTCTCTAAGGGTAAAACAAAACAATTGCTTAAACCCAGAAGAACTGATATGGGAAATGTAAAGTTTTTGAATCAACTGTCCAGCGGCCAGCAGAGCAGAAAGCATACTCATTCATACCTACATCCCCACTCATTCACACCCACATCCCCACTCATTCACACCCACATCCCCACTCATTCACACCCACATCCCCCACATCCCCACTCATTCACACCCACATCCCCACTCATTCACACCCACATCCCCACTCATTCACACCCACATCCCCCTCATTTACACCCACATCCCCACTCATTCACACCCACATCCCCACCCATTTACACCCACATCCCCACTCATTCACACCCACATCCCCACTCTCATTCATTCATTCACACCCACATCCCCACTCATTCACACCCACATCCCCACTCATTCATATCCACATCCCCACTCATTCACACCCACATCCCCACTCATTCACACCCACATCCCCACTCATTCATATCCACATCCCCACTCATTCACACCTACATCCTCACTCTTTCACACCTACATCCCCACTCATTCGTACCCTACATCCTCACTCATCACACCTACATCCCCACTCATTCACACCTACATCACCATGCACCTGCAGTCATAAACAGTAACTGTAAATTCTTCCCCCAGTTCGTGACTCTATTTGCACAGATGTCAAGCAGAGGGCTGTGGATCATGGCGTGTTTATACACTGCCTGCACATGCTTCATGGGTTGCTTTAGCCTCTGAAGTATTTCCGTCTCTCATGGAGCACTGAGGCAGCTGTGGGGCAAAGCAGGAGAGGCCCAACACCCACCCAGGGCTCAGAGCTTGTCACCCTCCTTGTGCTTCTCCCTGAAACCCCGGGCGCCTTCTTTCAGTTTTTCACCAGAACTTGAAATAGTGACAATTCAATGCTAGGATTGGTACAAAACGGATGTAGAATATTCTTAAAATGTCAATTTCTAATTGAACTGTGTCTCCTGACAACAGTTTTGCTAAAAAATCATTTTTGCCATGGCTCATCCATTTTATTTTTAAGAATTTTGATTTCGCTGCTATGCCTCGATTGGGAAGTAAATACAGGTGTGGATGCCTTTCGGCCACTAGCATTCATTTCTTCACACCAGCAGATGGTGCTTCCTTCCACAGCATGGAAGGAAGAGGCACCCCTCCCTGAACACCCAGACATGGCTTTACCCGTGAAGTCGGTGTCTGCTGAGGATCCCTTGAACACATCCCCATTCGGACTGAAGCACTTACCCAATTCTGATTTTCAGCATGCCACTGAACAGCTCGGGGTTGTTGGAGATGATCCAGCCAATATGGATGACCAGCTCTTGCTGAATGACCGCCTCCCTCTCTTCATGGGTATTACACTTATAATAGATGATGTTCTTAATCACTCTTGGAGATAGTGGATTAGAGATGACCTCCTCTTCGTGTCCAAAGGCACCTAGGGTTACCTACAAGTGCCAGAATTTGACTGTTAAAAAATCTCCTAGATACAAAAAAAAAAAAAAAAAAAAAAAAAAAAAAAAAAAAAGAAGGCTCAGGATGACTGGCAGGCTGAAATTGCTCTCTGTAAGCTAGGGAGTTAGTCAGAACTCCTGATATTTATTAAAATGGCTTTCAAAGTATGACTCCCACTGAGTCCATGATGGGTCAGAGTCTGGTCTAAAATGTAAAGGAAGTGAAGGTGAGTAGACATAAATAACTATTATTTGGGGGCGGGGGTTAGTGCTAGAAAGTCCCTAGAGGAACCAGAATGCATTCAATGATTGTATTTTACTATACTGTTCAGCATTTGGGAGATCTATTTTTACAGTTTCTCAAGTAGAACCTTCTGCTCCTTAATAACATTGTAACCTTTCCAAAGTCAGGAGGAAGGCCATGTCGTTCCTGCACTGCCCTCACTTATCCTGATCACATTAGGCGCACATGGAGGGTCGTGATCCATGGTACTAGACAGCTCACCTACGGAATGAGTGGGACAGCTGGCTGCCCACAAGCCTGCGAAAGGAAAGAGCTCAAAGGGGAATGGTACAGAAAACTCAAAGCAGGAAGTGCAGATAGAGCTGGCAAGAGAATGTTTAATCTCCCCTCCCTGCCTGCAGCTGCTCCTCAGAGTCAGCTGTTCTTGCGTCCTCCTCAGCACCTCCCATCTCCTCTGCACACAGCTCATAACTGTTGGAGGCAGGAAAGACAGCACCTCAAAGACGTGCTTTTTCAGAGCTGAGGGATAAGGACTCAAACAGTCTTTCCAGTGTTGTAATGGGCTCAGAGTAAGAACAGGCTTGGTATAGTAGCAAACTTCTAGAACCAGTTCTATTGTGTTGGAAGCTGAGGCAAGAGAATTAGGAGTCTTGGCCAGCATGGGTTTTAGAGTGTGTGTGTGTGTGTGTGTGTGTGTGTGTGTGTGTGTGTGTGTTAGATAATTACTGGTTTATTGTACATTGACACCAACCAGTAAGTATGAGCAGGATTACTTTGATTAAAATACCACTGTGAAGAAAACAGAAGGCACATAATTAGCTCCTAGAGGTAATGGCTACTAAACTACTTTATTCTAGAAAGCTTGAGACAGTTTACAAGTCTGAGCAAACCACACCACTTCAGGCTGGAGCAGATCTTCTAAAAGAGCAAATGCACACTTTGGTCTATTTCCATTTCTTGGTCTGTGAAGGGATGAGAACCAGTCAGTGAAGAAACTCCCACATCTGGTCATTAGGCTGAGATGTTGGCATTTTCCCTGGGAGATGTAGTGGCCTGGTGGACAACAGTCCAGCCAGAGCTGGAGGGCAGGCTCTGAGGCGTCTGCAATGGGGAACAGGGTGGCTACAGCCTCCTATGGGTATAGTCAGGAATGGATAAGATGAACCCAAGCCCACTATTCTAGAGTCAGGCCAGTGACCCTCACGCTCTAAACCTATGACCACCAGTAGTGGAACTGGCTATACTTCAGTGCTGTGGGGACTCAAACCAAGGAGAAACACATTTCCCAAAGTCCAGCTAGCTTTCACAGTTGTAATGGCCATGGACGACTCTAGCTACAGATAAAAGATTCTGGTAATAAAAGGTACTGGTTAAATGACTTCCTGTTCTTTGATTGACAGTGGTTTAAAGCTTACCTCCCAATATGGAGCATGGGGAAACTCTATGGAAAGTAACTTTTTCTCAGTAATTTCTTATGGGTATAATTATCTTTAATTGTTAAACAACATCATAAGAGAAGGTAAATAACATTATTCTAACATCCCCATAGCTGGGTATCTGGATGAAATTACTTTAATCTTAATTAAAATCCCTGAAATATGAGCAATTAGTTGATGGTATTGAGGAAGGTTAAAAACTCCATTATTACTAAAGCATACTGTATTCCTAGATTAGCTGTCAGGAACACACAATAAACACAGACATTTCCAAAGTACAGACAGAAAGCAAACAGATTTTCACTCTAATCAAACAATAAATCAGCCACATGATTAAAGATCACAGAGAATGAGCAGCAGCCAACACCACATGCACAGCTCAGCCCAACCCATTTCCCATCAAGGCCTGTGGAAAGGGGCACAGGACAGAAGAGGAGAGGAAGGGGGAGGGATGGGGAAGGAAGGAGGGAGGGAGAGAGAACAGAGAAAGGGGTGGGTTGCGAGAGCTAACTGTGGATGGCCCTGCCCACAGCAGTGACAGACTGACTCTGGTGGGTAGAAGCAGCTCTGGAAAGAGAAGGCCTGATGGGTGAGGGCAGTGAGGGATGTAGATTCTGCCTCTTCTTGAACATTAATGAGTTTCTTAGGAGTGCGAAGGGAGCAATCAGGTGGAGTGGAAGCAAAATGTCTTCTGTGCTCTTCACCTAGCTTTGCTTTGCCCTGCCCATCGCAAGCCTGTCTGGGTGCCCCAGGAGGCACATTTTCTACACTACAATCTGCACTGAGCTCAAGCAAACATGGGGGTTGAAGTTATAGCCTCAAGGTGCGGGACAAATGTGAGATGGCCCACTAAGCGCTCTGTGGCGCTCAGACTATGTGTGCTATCTTTTTTGCTGGAGGAAAGAGACTTGGAGAAACTCCCAAACAACTCACTGGTAATCAATCTCTTTGTGAGCAGTCTCTGACACTGACCTAAGCAGATGTGAGTCCTAACTAGAAACTTGTGTCTGCGAGTGTGAAAAGCAGATACTTACCTGTTTGCCCTGCACTAAAACATTAGTAATGGATGGGGCCAGGCTGTCCACTACTTTATTTAAAAGACTTGCTGCACGGCGTACAACCGACCTGAGGGCAGAGAAGAAAGCAGGCCAGATCTTCACAAACAGAAAAGAAGGTGAATAAATGGTGCCCTTGACTGGGAAACCTTAAAATGTATACAGTTGGGTCCTCACATGATAGAGAAGGAGCTGTCATTAGACATGACCCTTGAAAGAAGACCATCCAGGGAAGGCCATGTCTCACACTCACCTCAGCCACCAAGCTGTGGCAAAGGGCATCACTGATGCCAAAATCAATTTCAAAAAATAAATAAATAAATAAATAAATAAATAAATAAATAAATAAATAAGGGAAAGAAAAAGCAAGAGGCCCAAACTATTCCACTATTCCTTTAATGAAGATGGAGAGAAAGCCATTAGGGGGTATTCTGCTTCATGTTAAAAAAAACTCACAAAAAGCCTCATGTGCCTGTGACTATGTTTCTCTCGGCAATATTTTTTAACTATGTATGTAAGTGACTGTGTGTGTGTGTGTGTGTGTGTGTGTGTGTGTACACATGTGAGTGCTGGCGCCTGTGCAGACTGCAGCCAGATTTACCAGCGTTGTGACTGTTAGCTGCTAGATGTGAGGAACTGAACCTGGTCCTCCGGAAGGGTGGTGTGTGCTCCTAACTGCTGGGCCATCTCTGAAGCCTTGAGTGTCTTTGGTACCTGAGTGATTGGGGACTCGGCACTGAGTTTCAGAGATGAATCCCCTCGCTTTCTTTCTTGATAAAGACAGAATGTTGGGGGAAGGAATTCACACTTCTATTTTTACATTTCTGAAAAAGTCTTAGAATGTAGAGAGAACAGATTTATACCCCCCAAATTACACCACATGCAATATATAAGACATTTCCCCTCAAAAGTAAAAATTTATGTGAACATTTAGAGAGAATAAAATCAAAATGAAGGTTTGAAAGTACCATTTTTTAAATTTCAGCTTAACCACAGAAATTGACCTATAACAAGCATTTATATTTCTTAATTACAACATGAAAGGGCTAGTAGAAAATCAAGCCGATAGCTGACCAAGTTAGTGAAACAAATACTTCCCATTTCTAGAGAGACACTTTTATCTAATACTTGAACACCAAAAGACGCAGATAACCCTTGGAACGCAGATAAACCCACACATATCAAGCAACTCGAGTTTCCCAAATTCTGTGCATGTTACCTGTTTCCCATGTACCAGAAAGGTGGTAATGTGCGGGGCTATAGAGGAGGAAAATTTCTGGGTAAATGCAGCCCCGTACCGCACAGCCAGCCTGGGGGCAGTGGAGAGCCATAAAAGGGAGAATAGAATGAATAAAGCTTCCAGGACTTTATTTGTTTAAATATAACAGTCAGCATTTCTAAATGTTTGCTACTTAGTGGTTTATCAAAGACATAAGTATTATGCAGAAGCAAGAATTGGTTTTGCTTAGCCCGAACAATACTATAGGTACAGTGAAACACACTATAAAATTATCTACTGACTGCCCGTATCACTGCACTGAGAACTTACAGTGGAAATTTGAGATATCTAAACTGGGTGTTTACTGTTTCTCTAGTCAGCAAGAGTGATTTGCCATAGAGTAGAGATGAGGCACTATTTAGAAAATGTGTGCAGTCCCTTACTTCAGGGAATAGAATCGCGAGGTCTACCACGATGGGTTTCATAAGAAACTGCTCGAGATGTAACTGCATCAGAATGCAGAGCTGCAGCTTAGGCCCACTCTCCTCACTGGGAGTGTAAACAACTTGATTCATGACTCCTTCAACTTAAGTGATGAGATAATCACCTTTCATTATTTTTGCTTAGAATTAAATGGTCTTTCAGGACCTTCTAAAGGTTTGCTAAACAAGGTGAAACTTCAAAGATCCGCCTTCTATTTTTGATTATGACCCTAGCCTTTAACAGCTAAGCCATCTCTTCCCCTAGTGGAGGAGTTAGAGAAAGGACTGAAGGAGCTGAAGGGGTTTGCAACCCTAGAGGAAGAACAATATCAACCAACCAGACTCCCAGAGCTCTCAGAGACTAAACCACCAACCAGAGTACGCATGGCGGGACCCATGGCTCCAGCGGCATATGTAGCAGGGAATGGCATTGTCTGGCATCAATAGGAGGAGAAGTCCTTGGTCCTGTAAAGGCTCATTTCCCCTTGTAGGGAGATGCCAAGGTGTTGAGGTGGGAGTGGGAGGGGTAGCACTCAAATAGTAGCAGGGGGAGAGGGCATAAGAGAGGGGGGAGCAGGGAAAGGGGATAACATTTGAAATGTAAATACATAAAATATTCAATTAAAAAAAGATCCTCCTTGGGAAAATGTGGCATATCAGAGTCATAGCTCTGTCTTCCCAGTAAGGGCTTTCTAGACTCAATCCCTGGGGAGGTTTTTATTTCCAGTTATTTTTCTTTAGTATCCTGTGACATAGGAATACTTTTTCTTCAAAAGTAAGAAGTTAGGGTGCCATAACTTTAGAGTGTAAACATAAAAATTATGATGAGTAACATCTGTAAGAATCAAATGTTATCTTTAAGCTACTGAACATAACAATACAGGAATTAAAACTAACAGGGAAACTCATACAAACCAAAGCTTTTTGCTGCCAGCTCTTCTGTACACCCTCTCGATGTGATCAGACACAGTTCCTAGACAGAGAAGAAGAAGTCTTCATTGAAGAGAGCTCTTAACTAAATGGACAACTTCCATTTTAAAAAAAGAGAAAACATTCTTGTTTTGAACTGACTACTTTAAATCTGTAACTCAAGTAAGAAGTGTGTATTCCTAGCACCTTTACTACATGGTATGGTTTTGAAAATTCTATTTTTTTAACTGATATGTAGCCTAAACTTTTAAACAAATACAAGTATTATTTTACTTTTCAACAGGAAACAACACATTGAAATTAGTCAACTGAGTAAAAGCCTACTTTTTAAATGGAGGCGCCTACGGCCCAGTGCCTCTGTGAGGCTACAATCATTCCAACACTCTGGTCAGCACAGCTTCTGGCTCAGTCCCACTTTGGCCATGACTCACATGGGCTCTGCACTCTTGACTGGTTTTCTCAGGAAGAAGCAATATGTCATAACTGAGCATCAAGAATAAGGATAAGGAAAAGATCTTTAAACTTTTTCTTTGTTATTTCTACAGTCTTAATTCAGAATAGTTACATCCTGGTTCTATAGGTGCCTGCAGAGTATGTCCTGGTTCTACAGATGCCCGCACAGAAGCTGGGCCTGGGGTGCGTGCTGTGTTCCGGGCTACGCAGCAGGACAGGAGTGCTACAAATGCAGGACTTGCCTGGCCCACAGATTGGGTCAGAGGCTCGTGTGGGCGACTTAAGGCCACCTCAAAACAAAGAGCACTAGCGGCGGTGGAGATGCAGCTCAGTGCACAGCATTTCTGCTCCAAGCAAGCACTACTGGAAGGTGCGTGGTTAGCGTATCTCCACTTCAACCAAAGCATGTACCGCTGGACAGGGTTCTCAGATAAGCCAAAAAGTCTGATGACTCGAATTATGTTTCAACATATCCTATATTGCTCTGTACTACAAAATGCCAGAAACAGATCACGATGTAGAACTTTAGGATTCCCCGAAGCAATAACCGTATACGAATGTGGGTTTCAAGGACCACTGGCCTTCCGCAGGGCAGTGTGGACACAGACACACTTAGAGATGACTTACTTTATAGATCACTTTCAGAGCAAAAGTCTGTTCCAAATGGCTACTGCACACCATGAAGAAGCCAGCTTTGATAAATATAGCTATTCAATACTATTCTTGAGAAATCACAGGAAGTAAAGCAGGAAACAGCAATGTCAACAGCAACTATGGAGTAATTAGAAGTTCAGGGTCACAGGCAGAAGCCAGGCTCTAAGAACAGCCGAGCAGAGAGAAGCAAGGTACTGTGTGAGGGAGGCAAGGCTGAGGGGGGGGGCAAGGGGGGCAAGGCTGAGGGGGGCAAGGCTGAGGGGGGGCAAGGCTGAGGAGGGCAAGGCTGAGGGGGGCAAGGCAGAAGGGGGCAAGGCTGAGGAGGGCAAGGCTGAGGGATGCTTTCCATGTGAAAGGGAGGGAGAGTTAATGGAAGAGGAAATCACTCACAACAGTGGGCACTGTTATGTGTCTGATAGATATTCACATCACAGAGGTCCTTTTATAGATATGCCCCGCCCCTGCTCGTTTACTCGTACCTTCCATCGTGATGAAGTTAGGGCCCTCTCTTTTGAGCAGTATACCCAGCAGGATGGTTTGGCCAGCCAGACAACCGCAGTCCTGCAACAGCAATTGGCATAAGGAACTGGGATGAAATGGCCATCAATGGCCACAGGACTCAAGTGAGAGCAAAGCACAGGATGCAGAGAGGGAACAGTCTGACAGGAATGCAAGAAAGATAGGATACCACTGAGACAGTGAATGAGATGGCTTTACAGACCTATGGGTCTGAGATGCTTGAAGGCAGAGGGTGCACAAATCAGTTTCTGGACATAGCAGGATTTAATGATCAAATGTTCCAATAAGCAAATAACTGAAGAACAGACTCCATAGTGTGTATGAGTTTTAATGCATCACCATCTGAGACTTGGCCAAGTCACTCTCCTCTTGATTTTACTTATTTATAAATGGGAGACCATGCTACTATCGGTAGAGATGGAGAGACATGTGACAGGAAGGGACACATATAGAACATATTTTGGGACACTGTGTATGTGCTTTGTGACTGCTATGTGATATTGTCGTTTATATGGACTAATAAGTTAGCCATGACTGCAAAGAAAGTATCTAGTTGACATGCTCAAATCTGTATGGCCAAACATGACCCAGTGTTTACAGCTCTACCAGTAAGGTTTCATTTCTTTTTACAAATCTGAATAATGTCAGGACCGAGTAATACATTGCTAAAACAGTCATGTAGGTACAGTAAGAGGACTGTGTTCCTCAGTGACAGGAAAGACAGAGCAGTCAATGGAGCTAACTCAGCTAACCTCTTTCTACATCCATACTGACTTTGGCCCACGAGGACACCTTTTCACTGCCTGCCCTGGCCATAGACCAGCCACCCATTTCTCTCAGAGGACACAAAGGCACACGGCCTGAATGACAGGTCCTGTTCTGGCAGCCTCTCAGGGATGGGTGTGATTATATCTTGCTTACATTAAGCTTCTGAAGGATTTCGTGGGTGGATTTGTTTTTCCACTCTGTTATGGTGATGTCTGGCTCCTGTCGCAGCTCAGGAGCATCTGCAGTACTGCTCTGTCGTTTGACTTTTGAATGCTTGGGAAATTCTAGTTCTTCAAAGCTCTTAAACTCTGGAAGCCTGGAAATCAAAATAAGACATTTCAGATTTCCCGATTTCCTAATGTAGTTGCAAGAAATGCAAAAACGAAGTAATCCAAGGGGACTTACTTTTCTGTGTCGCTAATCCGCAGAAAGTCAAGCTGTTCTACTACAGCTCCAGATATCAATGTCTGCAATGTGATGATTCAAGATGTTTATGTCTGTCAAGCTACACCCTCTGCTCATACTTCCTGTAAGTTCACTTACATACAATTTTGAAGTAATTTCCTAAATGAGCATTCTAAAATCAGAGATCTCTAAATGTAACAAATTAAAACAGAATGCAAACACCTATTAATAGGCTGGATATAACAAGCAACGAATTCACGAGTCACATTAATCGGAAAGCCACATGAGATGGTCTCTGTTCTCTGAGTTACGGGCACATATTCATTTATTACAGTGCTGGGGATTGGTCCAAAGTCTCCCCTGATCGTTTAAACCTCCAACCATATGTCTTTATTTTAAATAGGGTTCTAAAATGTTTTAGTGTTTATTAAGCTTTTAGAAAATGAGATATTAAATTGTTTTTTGGGAAAGGCAATAGAAACTTAAACCTTAGATCATAATGCTGTAATATTAATGTATTTCAGAGCCACCCAGAGATGGAATAACCAACTCTCTTACAAGATCATGAGGTTAGAATTGTTGAGGTTTGGCGTTTTGTTACCAGGACTTGGTTGTCCCAGAGACTGAGTACCTAGACCTTGCCCCCAAGTTATTTCAGAAGAGTAAATAAAGATGCCAACAGCCAATAGGCAGAAGAGACATAGGTGGGGTCAGAGGAGAACCATGAGGAGAAGAAGGTGCAGGAGAAGGAAGGAGAAGCCGCCATGGGTTAGGCGAGCCATAAAAATATGGCCCTGAGGGCTGGCAGACTGGTGTTAAGAGCTGCCCAGATGCAACAGGAAGTAACAACACGGGTTTGTTGATAGGAAAGTAGATCTAACAGCATGGACGGTAGGTATCTGCCCAGCTCTTGTGCTATTTAAGGCTTATTGTAAATATAAGGGCTGTGTGTGTCTTTTATCCAGGAACTAAAGGGCCAAAGGCAGGGTAGAAACCCAAGGTTGGGATTAAATAATTTCTACAACAATAACTTTCTAAGCTATTGCCTCTCTGCATTCTGACATGTGGCAGCCCACATTTGGTCACCACATTTTATTACTTCTCAACGATAAGACCAGCAAACTAAATGAGTCTAAACTCAAACACCTTTTTTGCTTGTCAGTGGTTTGTGGTGAGCAGTGTGAATGGGTGAGAATACACAACGGCTTTTACCTATCACTTCTAGTTACCCAGAGAACTGTCAGGCACAAGCTGTAAGTCATTCTACATTAGGTGTTCTTATTAAAATTAGCTTATACATATCATTTTCTCTCAGTTTGTTTCAAATATGAAGATGCTGTGGGTAGGAGACACTGATTTTGGTGGCAAATGAATCCATCACTTCTCTAGTAGAGACGAGAGAGGAATAATCAGATACAGGAAGGACACACAACACCGGCACTCCAATCTTCCCTGCAGAGCGTGGATAGGAAAGCCAAGTGTGCAACCCCTGCGCACGGCCCAGTGAGTCCAGGCTCTTAGACTACGAACCTCCTGAGGGCAGGGTCTTTTTCTGGATTTGCTGAATGGTGTTTCTAACATATGAATTTATATCTATACAATTTGTTGTTTGAAAAAAAATAATTTAGATAAATTCAGATAAGTATTTATTGATCGTTTGCTACATACAAGCATCATACTAGGTGCTAAGGGTTAGCATAAAAATATATGAAATATTTGGTCCCTTGACATTGATCTCAGGCTATGTATATGAGATGGATAATATAAAGTTAATACACGTCCTATGATGGTAAGTGCACTGTAAAAAGATAAATGCTCAGTAGAAATAGGCACAGTAGGGAAGGAGTGCTAGAGCAGAGGTACAGGAGGAGGCTAGTCGTCATCACATGTATGTGACCAGAGAAAACTCCTCTAACAAGACGACGTCTAAACCAGACACTGGAAGGAGGACTGTGGTTAACACTCAGGTTGAAGAAGGACTGTCGTGTGCAAAGGTCCCAGGGTAGGAGCATGCATGGTGAATTTTAGAAGCAATAAGAAGATAGTGTGGCTGAAATAGAATGGCTGAGGAGAGCTAGAAAGCCGGATCCACGATGCAGGTACAGAACGTATGGCTCACCTCACACACCATCTCTAGGACCCTGGTTTCCACTTTTAGGTGTGTGAGAAGTCAGTCACTGGGGATTACAATCAGTGTAACGTCCAGGAACAAGTGAGTATGAGAAGGCTAAGTGTTGATAATAGACTACAGGAGACGACAGAAAAATCTAGTGAGGGAACAATGGTAACCTGCATCATGGTGTGAGTCTCTCCACTCTGAAGGTGCAGACAACAGGGTGATCATCATGTAGGGTATGAGAAAGAGTCGAAAATAACTAAATTCTTAAAGCTGATAACACACTGAAAACATGCAAATAACTGTTATTTAGCATACCATATTTATATAGTCTACTCGCCCTTATTGGCTATTTCTGATCATAAAGTAAATGTTTAGCTTAAGTTCACTGGCTAATGCCAAATACTATCAGTACTCTACAGATTGCAATTTTAAAGCATCACTTGGGATTAGAGAGGATTAAACTAGTTACAAATATGTGATTTTCCTGGAAGAGGTGTTAAGGGAGACACCAGTGCTCTCCCTGGGGACCAATGGGCGCTTCCATTTAGGAGCTGTGCTGGTAATGCTGTAGTGCTTGGATGGGACAAAGCTCTCTCCTGGTTGGACAGTACAGTTCAGTAAGCAAAACCCCATATGACCAAGAGATAACCAAAATGCCTGTAGAAACCCAAGATTATAGGCAAGTCATTAGTCTACTGATAGACTTGTTTCTACAAATACCAAAGTGAAGCTGAGCTACCAAAGTCTGAAATTCTCTTAAGAAGCAGCCACTGTTCAAGCACCTGATGGGTACAGAGGGACAAACTGAGTCCGGGACAACAGGAGTGGGACGGTAAGCACAGAATGAAACTTGTAAAACACATTGAGAAGCATAGCAGATGAGCTGTCCTGAACCAGAAGTACTGAAGTTTAGAAGGCTACCTGTAAACGGTCAACATGAACTTTGACTCCTCCAATTATCCCCTTTTTAAAGGCTGCCAGCATGTCTAATATGGGGTTGAATCTGCTACCTCTAGAATAAAGAAGATAAACAAAACAACCTTATTAACAATAGGAAGCAAAATGAACAAAGAAATATTTGCTATATATGCAAAAGAGCTCGCAACATGCTAAGAATAGAGAAATACCAGGAGGCTCAGCCTTCTAACTTTCTGTGTTAATGGCATAAAGCAAGTGCAACTTTATGTGTGTGCGCATGTGAATGCAGTCCCCATAGGGGGCAGATGAGCATGAGATCCCTGGAGCTGGAGTTAGAGGCTGGCGCGAGTACTGGGGAGTGAGCTCAGGTCCCCTGCAAGAGTGAACTCAGGTCCCCTGCAAGAGCTGTGTAGGCCCTGAAGCGTGGAGCCATTTCTTCAGTCCCGTGGCTGGCTTTTTCATCAACCTACCTTATGTTGTCTTCCCGGATGAGAACAAGAAAAAGTGGGCGTCCATGCATTTTCCAATATTGCTTAATGAACTGTAGTGCATTCTATCAAAAAATTAGATTGAGGTAGGATGTCATGGAATAGTGTCTGAGATTGCTGGGATCCCTAACTGAGAGGCAAAGGGCCCAGAACAGTTATAATAGTTTATAATCAAACCCGGGATACTTTAGGCTACTTAGAAGCGAAGAATCCTTCTCACTTTACACCTTGCACTCTGTTCTGAGGTTCCTGTTCATTCATGCCTTTCTTTTCTCCCTCCCGTCATGTTTCTTTCTCACCTTAACAAAGTGCAGCTCATAAGTGAATTGAAAAACAGTTACTCCCCTGCTCCATCACTCAGAAGACTGTCACTACTCTTCACTATGGATTAGTACCAAGAAGCAGAAGAAAATGAACCGCATCTGTAGAAACCATCCGTGATGTGTGGACAGTGCTTTGATTGGCTATGGAGTCCCATCACCATCACAAACTTTCTGTGTACCTGACTGTTTTACAAATTAATTCATTGATCACTCAGAATGGCCCTTTGATTGTCTGGTTTTACAGATAAAAAATCAGAGTATACAGGAGCTGAATGACATCTGAGAACACACAGCTGGTATTCACAGAGTCAGGGATTGACAGACACAGTCTGGCTCCAGGTGTTGTGGCCACGGTTCTCTCTCCTCTCCACACAGAGTAGAGTGGAACAGATCCTAACCATACAGTTATGGGTTAGTCAAGATCCTACTGGACAGTCTTCACAAGTAAAATTACTCTAATTTTTCTCTCAAAGGGAGATGAACTACTAATATCACACAAGCATAGTTTTAAACATTATCACTTATAGAAGAGTGGGATTTCATTTAGTGTGGCTAGAATTCCAAACTCTGCAAAGGCACTGTTTTATTTGCATGTTTTACTTGATGAAGCCCAGCGTCATGGACACCCAGGAGTCCTCCGACTAAGACACCTGTCAGAAACCAGTGTGAACAAGGTCACCTCTGCCCAGAGCTACCTTTATGTCATCTATGAGCAGGAGCACATCCTGAGACATGTAGAAATCACTGAGGTCGAAGATGATAGGGTAACAAACCACGGTCCTTCCTAGGATGCGGTAAATCTGCAAGAGGAAACAGAAAGCACACATGCAAAACACAAGGCACGGCGCCCCGCATCTCAACGATAATTAACACAGATGCTTATTTCTGAAAGGGCAAATGATAGCTTGCAAAGTCCATAAAGAGTTAACTTTAAAGTTTTTGCTTGAGTCACTGTGACAGTAAATTTAAAGTAGAACGTTTCTCTCTCTGAGGCTGAAACCCCTGTGCCTGAGTACATATTGTTACAAATGCTTTACAAGGCTCAGCAAAGGCACAGCAGTGAGATGTTCATTTATCCCAGGAAGCTTCAATAATACGACACACAGTAAGTAAGATTGATGTGCAGAAAACTGTAACTCACATAACTGCCTCAAGTCCATAATGGAATGTGACAGGGATGGCCAGAGGCCAAGCATGACTTCCCCATGCAGAATTACTACCCAACAGCACTCCATGAGGAAAGCACTCTCTCACCTTTGAAGTACCAAGGCAGCCAATGGGCCTATCTGGCCTTCCAGACAGACCCAACTTTTCATTGATACCCAGGTGGAAATAAGCCTGCAAGACACAAGATACTTGGCTTAGCAATGGCAACTATAGAGAAATGCTGCCAGGGAGGCCCAGCTAGGACCAACACACAGCCAAACAACTCTGGCTTGGGGGCAGGCACTGAGTTTTTCAAAGCAAAACTTTTAGATTCAATTAACAACATTCTAGACTGTAACACTGTTATCATACTTGTAGACCAGAACAACCTGCTAGGCTTTGATTCATAAAGCAATTCAAGAGACAGATGCTTCCCTTCTCTCCCCCCTTCTCTCTCTCTCTCTCTCTCTCTCTCTCTCTCTCTCTCTCTCTCTCTCTAAATATATATATACACACATATATATATATCCACTTAAAGTTATTAAAAATATTTTATCAAAATGAAATTATTTTACTAATTTGCTTTCTGATTACATGAATTTCAAAGTATTCCAACCCAAAATGTTGGTCTTGCTTATTCTCATACCTTGTACAACAATTATTTGACTCTGATATATTTTGAAAGGGGTGTGTAAGTTACTGAGTAAACCTAAAGAAGCATCAAAAGATTCTTAAAGGACACAGATTAAATATACGCTCGCAATATACAGAAGGATCAATGAGTGCGCATTTACATAAATGTGTATTCATAATACATGATCTTTTTGTTTCCTAGTTATCGAGTTTATTATGGAGGTGTCCAGACAAGACGTACAAACAGATACATTAGAGGGCAGGAAGGGTGCCACAGTAGAATAGCAGTAACTAGGTCTGCTAGGAGCTGAAAACCTCCCACCAGGAAGCCCTTTACCTACATAGCCCCCACCTCCTGATGAAATTGTTATTAAAAAAACTTCAAGGGTTGGGGATTTAGCTCAGTGGTAGAGCGCTTGCCTAGGAAGCGCAAGGCCCTGGGTTCGGTCCCCAGCTCCGAAAAAAAGAACCAAAAAAAAAAAAAAAAAACTTCAAGTGCTATCTTTGGATATGCAAATGGACTTGCTTGACCAAAGAGACTGCCCTTTCTTTCTGAAATATAACACCTAGCTTTCTATCTTCTCCCTCTCCCTGCCCCTCTCTTTCTATGTTATGTATGTGTTTATTTCTCTCTATAGATACAGATGTAAAATTTACATAGGTTTTTACGTCAGTCTTTTGGGTTGAAAGGATATTTCATTTTACTTTCATCCTCATATATTCAAATATTTTTTGGCATTTTTTTTTTCCAGTGTAGGGTCTTGATTTTTCGTGTTCCCCTGTCTGCTGAGTATTTGTCCTTCTTTTTGTAAGATAGAGAGCTTTACCCTTTGAAGTAAATGTTTATTCAGGTTTCAATGTGAGAAAATCGGAGAATTACACTGTAGAGAGAATCTCTTAGAAGCATCACCTGTTAATAAAAAAGCCTGATGGCCAATGAGCTGAGGCAGGAAATAGGAGGTGGGACACTGGCAGGAAGAGAGGTTTCTGGGAAGTAGCACGAGAGTAAGAAGAGCTGCAGGGAGAGACCGGAGAAGACAGAGCGAGGAGACCTGAGGAGACGCAGAGGCGTGCCAGGACTGAAGGAGCTGCAACTAACCAAACGGTAGACACAGAGTGGTTGGAATGGGTTAGGTACGTTTACGAGCTACAGCCTGTGGCCTACGCATTTAATAATAAATGATTAGTCTAGTCTTGGAGTGGTTGCTTTGGGAACTAAGTGGCAGGGAGAAAAAAACGAAATTATAAAAAATACTTTTTATATTACATGGTGTTCCAATAATAACATATTTTTGACTAGAAAATGTCACAATCAGGCTTGATATCATAGGTTTATATGCTTTATTTAGTGACATTTGCCAGTCAACTTCTAAACTGCTTTTTTGGCATCGTAAGTGTGGCCTTTCTGTCTTAGTAAGCTAGGAAAGTATATTCCTCTATCTCTTCTTCTAATTGATTTTATACTTAAGTCACTTTAAAAGACTTAAATGGGATTGGCCAGACGGCTCAGTAGGTGAGGATACCTGCCTCCAAGCCTGAGTAAGGCCTTGATTTCCTGGATAGAAGGAGCGAACTGACAGCTACGAGTTGCTCTGTGACTGGCACGTGTGTGCGGTGGAAGGTAAGTAACTGATGCTGTAATAGGTTCTCTCACACCACTGAGCTCTTGTGCTATTTCTCCTTTGGAACCGTGCGTTCTTCAGAAGTATGGCCTGACTGGCACAGTGCCTGGCACATGGCTGGTCCTCAGGAAATACTGAATGGATGGCCAGGTGAGCAAGCGATTAGGGATGACCTCCCTAGCCTATTGTGCAGGTATCACTCTAAAGCAAGGAGATTACAGTACATGACAGAAGGTTTGATAGACCTTCCCACAATTACTTTTACATTTACTTAAATAACAGTACGACTAAATTATGTGATATTTTTGGGGGGCCAGAAGTAAAATTCACCAATCAGGATGCACAAGTTGAACTCAGCTTACTTAGGTAGGAAAGCTACTCCTTATTGCAGTGAAAGGACTCTCCGTTGTTCTGAACTATGACATGGGAGCTTTGACAGCTGAGTAGGTGGTGCCTGGTAAGTAAGGCGGCCTCCATGTATATAAACCCCTATAACGAGGGTGCCGAAATCCGTGGGAGTGAGCGAACCACTTGGAAATGCAGACATGCTTCACCCTAAGTTCGTAGTCAGATCACCGAGATGCAGTCATCAGCCACATTGCAAGCTTCAAGCATCCAAGGCAGCAGCCCTGCTCCCAGCTGTCTGTCCTTATGCCTTGTTAGTGTGCTGAAATAGGATGCAGCTTCTCAGAAGAAAAGGGGCAGCAACTGCCATCAAGACGTGTGCCTCAAAATAAAATTAGCAAGAAGACTTTTTTTTTCTTTTAAAAGGCAGACTTAAAACAGGTGGTTTTAAACAACATCATAGGGGAGGAAGCCCACACGGCGGCTGGTTTGGAAGACAGGATGTAGCTGATTTGGAAGACAGGATCAATACTCTTCCATCTTCACACGAGCATAGGGAGGCCGACATCTTGCTCATAAGTCTGTTGTAAGTCATATTCCACCCAAAGTATGCATCGTTTGCTAACATGTTTAAGACAGTGAAGTGTAGTTGGACATGCCTGATTCAGATACTGCCCAACTGTGCTTTCTACTGTCTGGTGTTGTGGTTTGCCCTGGAGTTATCTGTATTTCGATGCTGACGCAGATACTGCCCAACTGTGCTTTCTACTGTCTGGGGTTGAGGTTTGCCCTGGAGTTATCTGTATTTCGATGCTAATTTCACTGCCCCAAAGACTGCTGCCTCGTCAAGGACTCAGAACTCAGGTGACTTCACCAGAACCTTCTCTCCATTGAATTTGTAAAGTACTGGTGAGGGGCAGGTACAGGATAGAAGGAGGCCTGTCATTGGAGGAGAAGGAAGGATGGGCGGGAGAGAAGTTTGAAGGAAGAGGAGGAGACGAAAGAGAAAGGAGAGACAGGAGGGAGAGAGGGGCAGAGAAGCCGTGGCAGGACAAGATGGCAGGTGATAATAAGATTGTGCTCTGTGTATTTACAGGTTGTTATTAATGTTCTCAAGGGATGGATGTACCGGGCTTTGTATGTTTAAGTGGGCAATTATATCTTACCAATTCGGTCAAAGATTATTGTGTTGTGTGTTCTTTATGTGAGGGTTTGAGTGTAGGAAAGTGCGTGGCTTGGATGTGTTTCCGCCAGATATCTAGCAGATATCTTGGGGCACCGCGGTGCGGACCTAGCAGGGTAAAAGACAATTCTTACTTTTTTATTTTTATATTTTTACAACAACAGTCTGGGATCACACCGCAGTTGGTACGAACACCTACTGTAGCTCTTCTCAGAGGGGACTGTAATAACTGGTTTTTGTTGTTGTTTTCTATGCCATAAACATCACTAGACTCAGAGGTCACTTAGGTGACCCACAGTGCTTTGCACATGTCAGCTGTTTGCTGGTGAATGAATGATTGGCCTTTCACATAAGAACTGCAGTAGGAGATCATCCACACAAGGAAGGATTTTGTTCATTTTGTTTTCTAACAATGTCTGATAAAGTGGACTGGTCACCTTAATTACCAACTTTAAGACTTCACGATTTAAACTTAACTATGCATTTTGCCTTTGAATTAAGGCCAACCATTTTGTTCGGTGCCAGGCAAGGGGAAGTCTCAGAATCACTTACTTTCACGAGCTCCTGCTGAGGCCAGATCTGAATAGGCTCCACCTGCTGGGGCGTTTGAGTCTGAATCCCGTAGGTATTGAGGAAGACCTGAAGGCTAGAGAGGTCAGAGGTGAGGGGGACAGGGAAGAAGAGAGAGCTACTTTTACACAATGCATTTATAGTTCAGGAACTGTGAACGAAGGAGGTAAAAGGGACAGATAGGGCTGGCTTGGAACAACATATGGTAACTGTCACTATCTGCAATATACCACGTATCCCAGAGTCCAAAGCCCTCAAGGGCTTCTTCCCCAAATTACTGGGAGACTGAGGGGCAGTCAGAAAGGCAGGCAATGATTTTGGTAATCTCTGTAATCTATGGTCACTAATTTCTCAAGTTAATGTCCATGCTTAAACATGAAAAGTATACTTCATGACATGTAAGGTCACACTGATGATATCCTAGAAACGACCGAGGTTTATTTCTACTGCCACCCTCAATATGGTAAACATGAGGCAGCACCCCCTTCCCCTCACAGCACCCCCCATCCACACAGCACCCCCTTCCCCTCACAGCACCCCCACCCTCACAGTACCCCATCCCTCATAGCACCCCCTCCCCCTCATAACACCTACACAGCACCTCCCCCACTCCTCAATATAAGCATGAAGCAGCACCCCAGTCACAGCACCCCTTACCCTCACAGCACCCCCCTCCACTCTCACAGCACCCCTCCCCCTCACAGCACCCCACCCCCTCACATCACCCCAATATGATAAACATGAAGCAGCACCCCCTCCCTTTCGCACGAAGGACACACCACTCCTCTGCATCTCACCGTTGGCTTTCTGCTACAAGTGCCACATGAACCACCAAGTCATTTTCCAGTGGGCCCTGCAAGGCAGAAACAGGAAAGAGAAACAATGAAAAAAGATGTGGCCATGCCAGCTATAATGAGAATCAAGGACAATATTAACTATCTCTGAGGTTCATTAAAGTGACGGACAGCAGCTGGATCTAAGCACTGCCTTTCTTTTCTCGCCCACCACTGCCTACTAATCAATTTGATGGCGTAGACAGAGTAACGGAAGACTGAGGAGGTAAAGTCATAAATCTCATCACCGCTGGAGAGGCCAGCCTGTCAGGGCTTTTTTGAATGATGCATAAGAGTAGTTTGGGGACCGAGAGTAATTTTCCATCATTTAACTCTGAAGGGAAGATGAGGAACTAAAAAAGTTCAATTTATGTGCTCTCCATAAAAAAATGACAGAGTAAAAACTGTTCATTTGACATCTTAACCATATATAAGATTATTCCTTTTGCTGTTAGCCAATTTTCCTTTGGTACTTGTATGTATGTATATAATATTTGATATATATCAAATAGCTTTTTTCTAATATATAGTTCCTACACATTCGGCTATATGACATGATCACTAAATATCAGTCATTGCATTTGTAGTTATAACTAAAGATCGTACTGGGAATTTGTTACTCGTGTGGGAAGAGTCGCTATAATACATATTACACACATATGATTAAATATATGCTAAAATGAACCCAGTTTCAAGCCTGTATGAATTAATAGTGTTAGGGAGCTCTGGACGTACTGATCAAATACAACCACTTCTCAGTTGCAAGTCCAGCATCCCGACAGTATGCTGTCAGACGGTATGCCGGAAACTCAAGCACACCTAGCTAAGGTTACTAAGACCTTAATAAGACCTTGTAAATGACTGTTTCTCAAAACAGAGAGAAAAGTAAAGTATTCCGAGTGAAGATTTCCAACAACAAATGCAGGCCTTAAGCTGATGAGAACTAGGAGTCCCTGTCTCTGGGATGAAGGTGCTTGAGTCTCAGCAAACAGCAAGTCAAAACATACAGCTCACCAACAATGAAGCAGCCACGGACTGACGGGTCAGCTGCCATCATCTTTCTGAATCACACGTGTTTGTGTTAACACTGTTGCCACTGGGATGGCCCAGTGTTGAGAGCTAAAACAGCCTTTGTACCTTAAATCACAGTGAGGACTTGGTTATGACTGAAGAGATCCTAACAGTACTGAAAACCAGCATATGAGGAATTGGAATTTATGTCATCATGAATTCCAGAAAGCATTCAGCAGGGGTAGCACCACTACAAGTCCATTCCTTTCACTATCCAAGTCAGAACCATTTTCTTTAAAAACCAATTGCTATTTAAAGATTGCAATTTTGCTGTGTCAATTGCTTTAATTAGAAGAGAAGGTAATTAGTCCTTTCTGAGTGATAGTTTCTCTAATGTAATATTTTCAACTTCTAAAAGTCTCTTTCCCTCTCCTTCCTGCAGCACTATGGTACCATTATTTTCTGTTTCCCTCATTTATTCACAAACTCACTTGACCAGCACATTACAATGATTCTCATACTGATGAAAAAGCTGAGGCAGAGACTGTTAAAAAAACAAAAACAAAAACATATCAGGGGCTGGGAGTATAGCTTTGGGCAGAGCACACGCCTTGAATGTGTGAGGCCCCTGTGTTTGATCCCAGCAGCACAAAACCAATATTTCTACAGCCAAATTAAAGTCAGTAAGTGGCAAGGTGGGGATTCAACCCAGTCTACTTACACCACTACAGTGTGGTACATGGCTTCTTACCCCTTGTTCACCCACACGCCCTAAACACATTCCATCTCTCCATCCCGCCTTCAGTGGCATCCTACTCTAAGGCTCCATGGTCCTCACTTAGTAGTCAACTAACTCTTCTATCTGCTTCAACCTCAACTCTGTCTGCTCATAACCTCCATCCTACAGACAGGTATGTAAAAACCAGAGAAGATCCCTGAAAGTCTAGTCTTCAGACAGCTATTTAAAAATTGTAAGCCCATCATTCGTCACTGATTCCCCACCTCACCCCACATGTGTACCGCACAGACTCCCCAGTGCTCTCCTGTCACCGGTGGGACAAGAACTAAACTGCTTTCCATGGCTTTAAGGTCCTGCTCTAGCTCCTGCCCACCTCATCTTCCTCTTATTCCCTACCATGTTCTAGTGACACTGAGCTCTCTCTGCCCTTTCACAGCTGAGTTCCCATCACAGGGCTTTGGCAGTGGCTGTAATTACTTAGTATGCTTTCTTTACAGATGACCGAATGAATGTCTTCTCATCACATGGGTCTCAACCCTGATCCCTTCCTCTGGGGTCTTCTCTTTCCTACTATGAAACTTGCTTTCCCTGGGTCTCTCCTGCTCCATTGTTGCATTTTACCTCGAGGTTTACCTTATAGATCATGCCAGCTCCAGAAATTTTTGTTATATTATTTATTGTTATTCAATCAATAGAAAGTAACTCATAAAAATGTTAAATCCATTTTTCTTTCCAGCCCCTGCTCCCAGAATGACAATTCTAAGATTATTTATTAATGAATGCCAAGTCCAAAGGCTTTGGCTCATTTCCTCATTAGTTTTAAATTTATTTAAAACATTTTCTCTACATTTCTCCCTTTTAGTCCATTAAAAGGCTCTGTCTTTTCTATCACTAAATTACATACAATGCAAACACTTATGAAAACCATGAGGTCAGAATGACACTCACAGTGTCCGTGCATTTGTATCTGGCAACTTTGGAGAAAGCGCTTCACCATCTATCTTGTCTTAGTGACTTAGTTTTATACAGAAATCACTTTCCATCATAATTTGTATTTTTAAACATAAGAATATTTTCTTAGACCTTAAAATGTTTTCTTAAATCCTGATTTGGATTGTAACAGGTAGCATGATTTGCTGGTTTTTCCACATAGGAACAGGCCTGTAACTGGCTTAGACGTAAAAATACCTTAAGCTAAATCTTCAGCTAAAATCAGACAATAAATCTTATTGGTTATGGGATTTTTAAGATTCATCATGTCATCCTTCACATGGCATGCTTGAAGAATAATTATAATTGGTTATTGATCAAATTAACTCATAAAAAGAGTTGTCTTTTATCTGCTCAAACAAGGAGCAAAAATTCATCCTTAACTGATCTGTGTGCCTTGTACAATCCATGAGTATCTTAATACTAAAATTCTGGTTAAAGGATTCATATATTACAGAATGTGCAACTCTGACAAGAATCATCCTCAGGGATGCTGAAAATGATCTACTGTTCTAGCTTCCAGCCTCCTGAAGCTGTTTCCAGACACTTGCTCCCAGAACAGCTTCAGGAATAGCTGGTGATTCCTGGGTGACCTTGGTTCATCCAACCATTCAGACATCCGGTCAGAGAGCTTCAGTCAAGCCCTGATCCTTTCAAATATATAGAGACTGGATAACAGATTCAAAATCTAGCTTTCTTAAGTCTAACCAATTTTTCCAATTTTCCTACCTCTCCCTACCCCTTTAAACACACACACACACACACACACACACACACACACACACACACACACACACACACACACACATTCATTGCACCTATTTAACAGGAAGAAGCCACATAGAATCGTCATCCCTATTCCTTAGGTTTGGCTGTCTGGTTATGGTTATTCTATAAATTATAGATATGTTGTCATTTTAAGGAGTGATTTGGAAATGGTCATAATTTTGAAAATGGAGGAAACTAAATAGAGAGCTTAGACTTGGAGATGTCTGCCTTTCCTTTGCTCTCCTCTATCTTTTCTTTCCTAGGTAAAAAGAAGGAGGTTAAGGGAAAAAAAGGAGGATAGAGTAAATATTATAAGAAATTAGGTATATGGAATAGATTACTAAATTTATTCTTAAGTAAAACATTGTATAACCATAATCTTACATTGGTAGAAATCTTTATAATTGATGCAAAATTGAAATTATAATTTCTTACATTGGTACAAAATTTATATATTGATACAGGATTGAGGTTTTCATTGGTATAAATCTTTATATATTGATACAAAATTTAAAATTAATTTTGTTAGTCTTGGACAGGCATTTTGCCTATGCAACTCATTTAAAAATGCAAGGCTTAGAAGGAGTCCTTCTAATAGCTGCCATTACAAACTGCTTAGGATGATTAAGTAATGCAAGTTAGGGGCCAAGTAGTAAACTCGTGGTTATATTAGATTCTGATTTAACTATAATAAAGTGCTTTCAATATTATCCAAATAGAAATAGCTAGGAGTAGTCAAGGTTTAACAGTTCACATATACTATAAGTACATAGTCTTCAGAAGCATCGGAAATCTGTAGAATATAACATTTAAATTCACTTCATTATTAATATATATTTTTGACTAGAAGACATGTCTACTCCTGACAGTACCCCTTCACAGTTCAAAAAGATATTGAGCATCATAACATCTATTTTACTCAGAATTTCTATTCCTGCACATCATGACCAAGAAGCAAGTTGGGGAGGAACTTACACTTGCTTACATTGCTGATTTTCACCAAAGAAAGCCAGGACTGCATTATGTTAATTTGGTCCCCAAAATTACTCAGAACTCAGTGTATAGAAGATGCTGAGGGTGCCTGCAACCAGTTGGTTTTGGTTGGTAAATAAAGTTGCTGGCAGCCAACAGGAAGCCAGCAGGGAGACAGAGGTGGGACTTTTGGGAGTCTCGGGCCAGGGACCGAGGGAGGAGAAAGGAGGTAGCTGTTGGGGAATGGAGTAGTTGCCACACCTGAGAAGGGCAGAATAGAGAGATGGTCGACATGGAAGAGCTGGGATCATGGCCCAGGAAGACTGTAGGTCTGGGTTTGGGGCAGCCAAGATGGAGTATAGAGTGATTAGTGAGTGATTATTGAAAAGTACATCAGCCACGTGGAGCTAGGAAGTGGCCCAACCATTGAGCTGTTTAAGACATATTAAAATAAACATTAGCAATGTTTGAGGTTCCAAAGACTTCTGGCATCACTCCAGCAGCCACCCTGCACTCTGACAGGAGCCTGCCCAGTTAAGGGAACCGACCAAGAAACACAGAAAGGAAAGAAGAATAATGGATAGGAGATTCAGGAAAGGATATCTGAAATTGGGAAATTAGGTTTCCAAGAAAAGCTAAAAGGGGAAACAAAAGATACAGATTTGTTAGAACTCTTCACTACAAAAAAGAATCCAGCAGATTTTCTGGGAAGTCCATCACATTAGGCAATCCTGGAGGTTTAGTCAGTCACTGAGCTTTTTGAGCGACATGCAGCTTAGATAGGCTTGCAGAATGTTTGCACATCTTCCATTCATGAATCCAGAGCTCTTGGGTGGGGCATGGGGGATGCAGAGCTATGTGTGTGTCGGCTGGGAGCATAGAGCGGAGTTTGAAATATTTACAGCGACAATTGGGCACCCATACATTACTTTAGGACATTTTGGGGGGAAATGTTTATGAACTATATTCTGACAGACTGGAAGGACCGTTTTTACACTGGGAATGGACATGGTACCTTGGTAATTATTCAATAGTTTGGAAGGAAAACACGTTTTAGTATTCCAGGTTACAATATATAAATCCTAAACATACACAGAAACTGTTTGCAAATATGGTTGTTTTTAACAATAGGACATAATCATACTAAATTTCTATAAATGTTAATGTAACACATGTTAATCATGATGATTAATGTTAAACCATGGTTGAAAATATTTTCATTAAAATTTTTCATGCCTATAAATAAAATCAGGCTGCTTTTTTTATATTTCCCACTATGATAACAAACACATTTAACATTAATTTACAATATTAACCATTTTTAAGTAGATAGAAGAACATTTACAAAATGCCTTTCCTGTCAGCTGGGTAGTACCTAGATTAAAATTACAATTCATCTTACTCAGAATGTGAGACGATAATTAAGGCATTGCATGCACATCTGTCTAGATTTAAGTTTTTAAATTACTCAAATCAGGCCAAAGTAGTAGCAAGAGAAGCTCTGCACCTGGGAACTATAAATAAGCAGTGTGATAAAGTTTCAAGGGTGCTCAGAAAAACCTTAATGCGGGTGTTTCCTTAGAGTTTTCTCTTTCTTGTTCTTTCATTTAATCTAATGCCTTTCAATAGGCAATTCACCATAAGACACAAGTTTTAATTACATAACATTTTCAGTAGATGTCTCCCAATCACAACTTCATTCACCCAGTTTTCCATCATCTCACAAACTGAAAATTGCAAAGATTATTCAGACCTCTTTCTAGAGTTGGCCCATGCATCCATCCATCCATCCATCCATCCATCCATCCATCCATCCATCCATCCATCTATCCATCCACCCATCCTCATCTCTCACACAGCTATGGAAAGCACAGCATACTCCTGGCATTGTCTTCCTCTTAATGACTATAATTCATGGTGTTCTTTTCACATGTAGTACATAGAATATAGACTATATCTTCATATTTATTTCATAGCTGTCTCATGATGATTAACACTTTCTCACACTTTTAAGCATTTAAGAAAAGCCAACTTACTGAACCAAAATCAATGAAAGAATTGTGCTTACATAGGGGCACTATTAAATATCAGGTGTTTAATTTTATTTTTGAAAGCTAAACGTCCCACTAGTCATTCAAGGCATTACTACCACTGGATTATGAATCCTGAGAAAACTATTGTGAAAAGAGATCAATAGGCCCAACTTTGAGGCACAGGCAAAGGGAGAGGTGTGGCTCTTATTTCAAGACAATGGTATGGAAAGATACACAGATGTTCAAAAATGAATTCGGAGGAAGTAATGCTTCCTGGAAGACTCGTCTCCTTGTTTTATGGCTTATATTTGTCATCTACTCTGGTGTTAGTATGTCTTGGGAGCCTGCTACATGCCATGCATTATTCAGCACTCTTGTACATGTGTTACTAGAAGATTAGTATGTGTGGTACATGTATTATTAGACTGTTAGTATGTCTCAAGAGCCTGCTACATGCCGTGTGTTATTCAGCACTCTGTTGTACATTCTCATGATGATAGTTGCTTTAAAAATGAGGAAAATAGCACTGAGAAAGAGAGAGATTATGGAATTTCTCCAAGGTCACACATCACAGCAGCAGAACAGCACTTGGCTGCATTTATAAAAGGGCTGAGGTCAAAACAGCGTTGGTTATAGTGTATGCTTCACAAGTTACGTGCTGGTGTTGCTGCTGCTGTATTTTATCCTAAGCAGAGTTCTCCAGAGATTCAGAACTCACATGCACATTCACATGGAGAGGAGCAGGACAAAGAACACAGGTGGGGAGAGTGTTCATTATAAGGAAGTAGATTACGTATTATGAGATGGGATGAATTGCAAGATGTATGGAGTTGGTGGTAAGCTGGATGGCTTTTCATCAACGACACAAGCTACAGTGATTTGGGAAGAAACTTTCTCAGTTGTGAAAATGCATCTGTAAGATTGGCCTATGGGCAAATGTGTCAGGCACTTTATTGATTAATGACTGATGTGGGCCAGGCTCACTATTGGTGGTGCCACTGTAAAAGTAACTTTTATTCTCTGGGTGTAATTGTCATCTGGGAGGTTTACTCCTTCCTAGCCCTAGTCTTGGAAGCTTCTAGCCTCCATAAAATCTAATCTAGGCCAAGAATGTTTTGAGCCCCTGAGACTTTGGCTGAATAAACTCACCCTTTCTAGCTCTTTCTGATCTCTGGCTGACTGATTCAACTCAGTTTTTCTGGCTCAAACTCTTCTCCCAGCTGACTTATTAAATCTGGCTTTTCTCTTGGCCTCTGAATTGCTCTGCTTGGCCTCAAACGTTAGCAATCTCTTCTAATCTTCTGGCTCATTCTCATCCTCTTGCTCATTCTGTCTTTACCTGTGTTTTGTTCTCTCTTCAGTCTGTCCTGTAAAACTCTTCTGGTAAAACCGGTTCCTTCTCCCTCTCTGCTGCTCTGCTCTCCCTCTCGACTCTACTGTGCTGCTCTTCATGAACTCTATGGCATTCCTGCACGGTACCCACTCTCTGCTTCCTGTACTGTCTGTCTCTCCCTTAAGTAGCTTCCCTTTCCTCTCTCTTCTTGTGAGAGTTGGGCATATACTATTCTGTCAAACTTTTCTCTGATTTATCACTTTTTCTGCTACTCAATTAGATATCACTTTCAAACATGGGTGCTTCCTTCTACAAACTAACTTTACCTTCATTTGGGATTAAAGCTATGTGCTAAGGACATGTCTGTGTCCCAACAGGAGGGATTAAAAGTGTGTGCTAAGGGGTGAGTCACACCCTATCTGGAAACAGGTTCAAATATCCTGTAACAGGCCACTCCTGGGAAGGTGGTCCTGAGTTGTATGGGAAGCAGGCTGAGTCAGCAGGAGCAATCCAGTAAGCAGTGTGCCTCCATCTCTGCATCAGTTTCCTGATCTAGGTTCTTGCTCTGATTCCCTCCCGTGTTTACCACAGCAATAGAAAACCTAATAAGACAGCAGGAGCAGCAGACAGTATCTACAGTTCTAATCTGAATCTGATGACGATATTATTTCCAACCCAAAAGGAAGAAGACCCAGTAATCAGAAAGAGCCCAGGGGCAAGAAAAAAGCTTGTCCCAGGTAGTTCCACTTGGAGAACCCTCCTCTTACTCGGGTTAGCTTCTTCTTTGAGGTCTTCAACAGATTGGATGTGGTCTAGCCACCACAGGAGAAACAATCAAGTTTACTTAGTGTTTGGGCTTAAATATTAATATCACTCAGAAACACCTCACAAAATCACTCAGAATAATTATCCAAATATCTGAGCAGTGTGTTCTAGTCACACTGACACACAGAATAACCATCACGTGGTTATAGGGAAACCAACGTTGGTGAAGACAGGTGGACTGGTGTCAAGTCCTACCAATAGCTACGTAGGATAACTTCAAGTACTGCCTGTAAAACACACTCTTAAAAAATCTGCTTTTGACAGAAAATAATTTAGTGCTCGACAATTGAATTAAAAATCAGTTCTACTAAATAATCTATACGGTATGGAAAACTCAATTCTGATTTTGGTAACACTGCCCTGAGCTGTGTTCTAATTTGCTTCATTTTTTTTTTTTTTTGCTTCATTTTACTATGTAAAATAATCTGGGGCTGGCCTTTTACTAAAAGAAAGACAAGGGGGGGGAGAGAAGAGGAAAAAAAATTCAACAAGTAAGTCCAAGCCAGTTTTGTCTCAAGGGCAGTGTGTGTAAAGCTGCCCTGCCCTCTGCTCTGGGGCTGCGGACGCCCATCCGTGCTCGTTGGCCTTCATCAGCAGGGCTTGCCAGCCTTCAGCACAGCCTCATTAGCCTTAGAAACCAAGTGGATGCTTTGTCCACGTCACCTCCACAGGAGGTAAGGAGCTAAGGACCACAGCAAACCGGCACACCCAGCCTGCGATGATGGGCATCTTGCTCTGCCATTTCCAGGTAGGCCAAGGAAACAACATGGAGCAACCCATAGAAAGAAAAAAACCCTCCAGCATGTTTGAAAGGCTAGAACTGGCTCGGGAGTAGAGCTAGACAGGTAGAAATAGCCCAAAGGGTGCATATATTAATATATTAGATTAGTGGTTCTGTATTTCATTTAAAAGCATTGGTGGGTCTCAGCTGCAGTTTCCAATGTCCACGTGAACGGAGCAGGCAAAGCTTTTCTGACACTTCCTCCAGTGACTGCAATTAACTTACAGAAGAATGCCAGGAACCTTGACACACACACACAAAAAAATGATTTTTAAACAGGTTTTACCTCTTTCACAAGCACTTACTGTCACTTGTTGCTTCCATACACTTATCTTAGAGAAATGACAGAGCTAAAGGTCTTGCTTCCCTCCCAGAAACAATAAAGCAGCTACAAGGGCCCAGCCATGGTCCTCAGAGCTTTGATTAAACCTAAGGGAAGGGCAAATATTGTGAAACCAGTAGATAACAATGGGAAGGGCCATCCTCAGGAGACATCTACAGATGGGAGATGGGCAGGGGCAGTGGACAGGGGCGGTGCCAGCTCCTAAAGCCCATCCTTTCCCTCGTGGGTTTCTGTGTCATTGAAAAGGACTTCATGTTGTGGGTCACACCAAAGAAAGATCTGTAATGGTAGGCAGGGAACCAGAGGTTGGGCACATGAGGTAGAAAAGCAGCAAATACAACAGGCAGGCTTCTTGTGAGGGTCTCTCCTTTGGGTGCTTGTACTGTGCTTGTACTGACTAGATTAGTTCTCTGGTGCCTATTTTAAAAGTGATGAGTCCTCTAGTAGCAGAAGGGGAAGAGGTGAGAGAAGTCTTTGTGACATACAGGATGGCAGGCCTCCATCTCAGCCAAAATCCCACCTTTAACATGTTGAAATCCTACGTCAATGTTATCTGAAATAGGTATTTCCATGATAAATCATCAGTCAACCTGATGGAGGAAGAAACTGAGTCCTAGAAATGAGAAATGGCTCAGCATCCATTAACACTGAAGGTAGAAAGACCCAGAGGCAGAAGAGCTCAGGGCTCTGTCCTGACCTGTCCTGGAGTTTTCACTGAGTCAGATTACTGTTTGGTCAGAAGTAAACTCACATGCTTATGTGCATGCATGTGCATGTGTGCATGTATGTGGGTGCATGTGTGCATGTGTGATTAAGTCAGAGGCTTTGATTATAAGGACTGTGCTAAGAAAATTTCTAGCGAAGAGCATGTTAGGTAGAAGGTGCATAATGGGAAGGGCACTGAAGTAGAACAGTTGAAGTATTTGAGGAGAACAGTATGTCTACGAACAATAGAGTCTTGGATCTGTTGCCTGTGTGACTTTGGAGATATCATTTCTCTTTCAGTTTCAGTGTCAACTTCAGCCTTATAAAATGGAAGGCACTAACATGCTATAATGTGACACAGGCAAGGACTGAACACTAACATGCTATAATGTGATACGGGAAAGGACTGAACACTAACATGCTATAATGTGATAATGGAAAGGACTGGAACACTAACATGCTATAATGTGATACGGGAAAGGACTGAACACTAACATGCTATAATGTGACACAGGCAAGGACTGAACACTAACATGCTATAATGTGACACGGGAAAGGACTGAACACTAACATGCTATAATGTGACATGGGAAAGGACTGAACACTAACATGCTATAATGTGATAAGGTAAGGACTGAACACTAACATGTTATAATGTGACACGGGAAAGGACTGAACTAACATGCTATAATGTGACACAGGCAAGGACCGAACACTAACATGCTATAATGTGACACAGGAAACATGCTATAATGTGATAAGGCAAGGAGCCTAAGGATACTTCATGGTTCTGAATTTTCTGAATGAAAGAAGAATAACTGTACATCTATCTGTTAGAGAAATGAGTGGTTTAAAGGCTTACACAGGCATCAAAAGAGAGAACCAAACCAAACCACATCTCTAGCCATAGATCTGAGACAGTACATTCTAGGAACGTTTCCCGAGAGTGACTTTCATTTTACACTTTTTATATAATTATACCTTTTAATTGTTTTATAATCTCTTGCCTTGTTTTCATTAGCTACATATTATAAAATATTTTATTTAGGGATAGCAAAGTATTAGGTAAATAGAAATCATCTAATGAAAAGCAAGTCAACTTAGCAGATTCAAATGTGATAGTAGTGTTCTTTTTTTTTTTTTTTCTCGTTCTTTTTTTCGGAGCTGGGGACCGAACCCAGGGCTGGGGACCAAACCCAGGGCCTTGTGCTTCCTAGGCAAGTGCTCTACCACTGAGCTAAACCCCCAACCCCGATAGTAGCATTCTTATAGCAACAAACATCAGAGTGTGGTTGGCTGCTATCAGGACCAACTTTAGAGTAAAAAGGATTAGCGGTGTCTGGTAGAGCAAACCTTATGCTGACCACGTGTTTCCAGGGAGGTTTAAGTAAGGAGGGAAGATCCAGCCTGGCTGTGGGCAGCACCATCAGATGGGCTGGAGAAAAATGGAAATCAGCTTCCATCTGTCTCTCCCACATGAGTATGAATGGAATAGTCCCAGGGATCTGACAGGATGCCCTCACAGCTAGAACAGTTGCTCTGCCACACTCCCTCCTTGGATGGACAGTCCTCTTACTCTGTGAGCTAAGATAAACTTTCTTTCCTTAAGCTTCTTTTTCTGCTAAAGATCAAGTGAAGAGGTATTACTCAGACACTTTAAGAATTTTATAAAAATAATGTGATAAGCAATTGAGTATTAAGAATGCATCAATGAATATAAAACTTGACTACCAATAAGGCTATCACACAAGACAAGAAGGCTTACATATGTCGACATACTTGTAAACTGTTGCAGGACATGTGATCATACTGTGAATCCTGACATTGTGGTGTGGCTCAGCCCTAGCACATACCTTTAATCCAAGAGCATTTTGCTTATTGTAAACAGGATTAAATAAAGTCAACCATAGGTAGAGGCAGGGTAAGCAACCAACTGACAGGGAACAAACATAAGGAAACATCAGAGAGTAAGAGGAAGTCAGGAGGGTGGACAGAGAGACGCACAGGAAGTAGAAAGGAGGGACATTTAGCTTGAGGGCCTTCTGAGATGCTCTAAAGAGCTTCCTCGTGGGACATCGACTATGGAGGACGTCAGCTGGGCGCTTTCTCTACCACGGTGAGTCAGCAGACTTTCACCCCAGTATCTGGCTCCCTAATATTCTTTGGTAAAATCAAACTTTTACAATTTTGTTAAAAACAACGGTAACTATCATTTACTTCTAGACTGATCAAGATTTTTCTCATCTCCTAAATATGCAATTTAAAATAAAATTAAAATTAATACTTATTTAGCTCTTACAATGTATGACACATTTTATTAAATTTAAATATACCGTCATTTGTGACACTGTACTCAGAAGTTGCCATTTCTTTATAACAAATAAGGAAAGGCTTAAACTGATTAAATTGTGCAAGGCCATAGTTGAAGTGAAAGAGGTAGGCTAGGCTTTTATGATGCAAAGACCATACACTGTATCACTCACACACACACACTCACGCGCACGTGCACACACAACACACAGACACACAGCCAGACTTAATCTTCAGGAAGAAAATTCATAAAAAATGGATTTTTATTTTTTGAAACAAGAATATAGTCAGTTTGCGCATATCAGGGGCTAACTCCAAAAGTAATAGAAAAAGACAGACAGACAGACAGACAGACAAAGAGAAAGAACAGACAGAAAGAAAGAAAGCCAGCCAGCCTGCCTGCCCTTCCCTTTGGTTTCACTTAACAAAGAGCAAGTCCAGATGTGAGTTCTCCACTTCATGCTCCCCATGTCTTCCGTCCTCTGTATGTGTAGGGTATGAGTCTGTGCCTGCCTGGGGCTGCCTTGTGAATCCCTGGCTTTGTGTGTGTGTGTGTGTGTGTGTGTCCCTAACAAAGGGCTTTATCCTGTCTTTATGAACGGCACAGAATCATATAAGGAAGGATTAAGAGACTTTACAGAAGCCTTTAACAGAGTGTTATGAGGTATTAAGTCACTGACTCCCAAGGACCCAGATAACAAATAGTATTACAAGAATCATTGTTTATCAAACTATTCAATGTGTTCAACATTATCCATTTATGGTAGATATTCAGTCATTTGGGAAAGTTGCTTTGAATTTCTGTTCTTTCTGCTTTTGACAAACGATACCCATTCATTTGAATGTGTCAGGGGCATGGGAGAGTGCGTAATTTAAGGTTACCGCTGTGCATTAGCTTAGGCTGATGAAGAGGGAAAACCAAGGCAAGTAAGGTTGACTGTTGCACTGTCCCCGGAAGACAGGATAAGGAATAGGCTGGGTATGCTGGGCGCACTCCTTTAATCCCAGCAATCTGGAGGCAGAGGGAGGCAGAGCTCCGAGTTGGAAGCCCGCCTGGTCTACAGAGTAAGTTTCAGGACAGCCAGGGATATTTAGATCCTATCTCAAAAACCTAACAAAACAAAAGAAAAAAAAAACTGGTTGAACACACAGTAGGACAGTAATCTTAAATCATGACTCCACGTTCTGTTATTAACTCTGGCTGTGACATCCAGTGAAAGTTTTAGTCTGTTCTAAAGTAGGAGATAGTTTTTTAATATTGAATCACCACATAAGGTCTCGCTATGTAGTCCTGGCTGACCAGAACTTGATGGGTAGACCAGGGTCATCTTGAACTCACTGAGCTCTGCCTACCTCTCTGCCTCTGCCTTTGCTGGGATTAAAGGCATGTGCCACCATGTCTGTCCTCATACAGAATTTTATATATTTATATTTTAAGGAAACAAAACAGGAATCACCCTTCCCCCTGTGAATATGAAAAAATGAACGAGTATATATTTTGTACCCAGACTATGGAAATATGTGTGTGGTCTGACCCTCCTCCCTCAAACATGAATTTAGAGCCTGAAAATGAGCTCACATGACTGAAATGTATGTTTTGAGTGCTGGTCTTCTTCACAAGATCATCAGAGCAGATTGGCTCACCGTACCAGTCACACGAACTGTGCTAACTCGCCTCTCAGATTGAGAGCTGAGGTGACAGAGCACTAGAAATTGAATTCTCTTGAGGATCTCTCAGCATATGAGGTCTGCTCCACCATAACTATGCCACAGCAATGAAATAATGCCTCAAAGAACTCATCACAAATACATTTTATTAACCAAAATAGTGGCGGCCCAAAACACCTTGAAGCAGAAGACTGCATAAACAAGAAATTACTGCCTGGGGGAGCAGAGGCTCCCCACTCCCGGGTACTGCAGTGGACAATGCCACACTCAATGTATGCAGTAAACTAAAGTGCGTACAAAGTGGGCTTTGCTGGGTTTGCTGGTGCACACCAAGAGTGGCAGCGTTTAGGACTCTGGGAGAGAGAGGCAAGCCGGTCAGACCTTCTGTTACAGATACAGTATAAGGCAACCCAGATACCTGAGACCCTATCTCTTAATAAAGAAAAAGAGAAAATGAAAAGAAAAGAAAAGAAAGGGAAGGGAAGAAAGAAAGAAAGAAAGAGAGAAAGAAAGACAGACAAGACAAAAATAAAGGGAATCTGGGGGAGGAAGCTTCCACATAAAACTAATACAGTTACAAGGAAATTCACTGGTTTCCTTCCACAGAGTTAGATGTCAGGAATGACTATTAACACAGTAGCAGGCCCCACTACTCACTGAATACCTTTATTTTAGACCATAAATTTTACTGCCTTAGTTGGATCTATTTAACCTCTTTTATATTTCATCTATGAGTAACAAATCTTCATCTTACAGATGAAAATATTTTATTATATATCATGCTTATTACTGAGACTTAATTCTAATAAGTTCAGCAGGTTAATCAGAATGATGTTATTAAAAGCTCTTTTTAAACAGGCAATTCAACTTTCTTAGTTCTGAAGTTTTTGATCAAGGTATTTAATCTTTTAATAGGCTCTGGTACAATCGGGGTTGGTAAGAGATTCACATGTCCTTTGAGACTACAGAGAGAATTACCTGAGACCAACGTCTGCATAAGTTTGACACAGTTAGCCGAGGTTTTCAGAAACACTCTGGATGCCTTAACTACTTCAATCTGTTTTATTGTAATAATCATGAGAATTAATGTGCTCGATTAAACTTTATAACCCCACACACAGGTAAATAAATTGAGTTAGTTTTGTTTCTTTGAAGTAGAAATTATATCTAAAACTGGTTAGCTGCTGAGGCCCATGTTGATAAACCAACCCCCAAAAAAGTGAGCCACGTGCAAATGTCCTTAAAGCATTCAAGATTAATAAACCTTTAATACTGAACAGACGAGGAGGGAGGGAAGTTATAGATCTAGTTGGAGAAGTGCTATTTAATTTACATAGTAAACTATGAGGCCCCATAACCCTTTCTGCATGGCAGTAAACTCAGCTTCCTGCACAGATGGTCTTCAGCCTCGCGGCTGATCCATGACACCCCACTTTGCAGGTACAACAGGGTGCAGGTGGAAGGAGGTGAGAATGGCTCAGAAGGATGAGAAGAGGGTGGGGTAGCAGCTCTACAGGGAACAACAGCTGTTCAGCAGGGTTTGGCTTGCACAGCATTAAACAAACCGGCTATACTGCCCACTGCAGACAGAAGCCCCATCATGGCGTCCTTCACGTTCTAGCACTTGTCAAGGGCAGAGTGATGTGCATTGGAATTGCTGCTTACTAGAGACTTGGCTTGTGACTAAGCCTCGCCAGGAAAAAAGTCTCCCAATCATATTTTCTGCTTCTTACTGGGGAGGAGACTACTTAATGCTCTGAGAATAATAAACACATTTATTATACTATAAACAATCAGATAATGAATCACTTGAGGTACACGGCAAAATAACTGCCAGGAAGAAATGGGACCAGCACATTAATAAAAAATTTCAGAATTATTCTGGAAATTAAACTTAGTGAAATGATCAAGATGCAGAGGGATGACTACTGTAATTCTGCCTACATTATCTGCAAACTCAGAGACAGAAGGTGTAACAGTGTTTATCAGGGATGGAGGGAGGAGTAAGCAGTCATTAAATGAGTTTGGTTTTTGTTGGAGATTATTATTTTAGTATGGACTACGGTGATGGCTAGAAAATATTGTCAACATATTTAAAACCAACAGACTACTTGCTTTGTGAATGGCTAAATAAATAAATATTGTATCTAATTACTCTATTTAGCAACATGTTAGAAATCCCTGTTCAGACTCAGCAGTGATAAACATGTAAGGAGTTGGGTTCCCACCGCACACCTGGTGTAAAGACTGAGGAAACACGGACCCCACACCTAGACTCCAGGACAAATGGTGCAGAGCTCTTGGTTCAAACAGTAGGCGTAAGTCACAAGCTTACAATACTGGTCTAGACAGTGGCTTTTAGACATGACTAAAAGCAAAAGTAGTTGAAGAAAAATCAGGCCTCCTCAAAACTTAAAACCTCTGTGCTTCGAACATCAAAAAGGAAGTGGGATGACGCTGGAAAGTTCCCCAAACGGGAGAAAGTGTCTGCGTCAGACAAGGGAGCCATCCAGTACACTTGCAGGATTTCTGTAACTCACCTGCCAGCAATCTGTGTTTGTAACTAAGGGAATGAGAACCAAACCCAGTTAGACACGACTTCACCACAACAACACCCTAGAGTCCAGGAAAGAGGTGCCAGTAGGAATGCAGGAAAATGGAAAGTGGAAACCCTAGTGCACTGGAGGAAATGCAAAACAGTGTCGTCACGGGGAAGAAAGTCTGGCAACTCCTCAGAGTTCACCTGGAGCTTAGTGCATGATCCAGCAACTTCACTCTGAGATAGAGATCCTAGGAAAATGGAAACACATGTAGCATGACACCTGCAATTGGAGGCTGGCAGCAGCAACACTCATAATGGCCAAAGCTTTGAGACAACCCACGTGATCACAGGCAAAATAAGCCACAGACCTAAAATGACGTGCTGCTCTACCATAAAATGAATGAGTGCTGTACTAAGTGATGTCACAGGATGGCCCTTGAAAACCTAACACTGACTGAGAGGGAGGGAGGGCGCGCATGGCATGAGACACTACAGTTACACAAGCAGGCAAAGCCATACAGACAAAATTGTTAAGAGCAAATAGAGGACAGCACTGAGAAAGAAGAGTAACTGAAATAGAGTTTCTTTTTCTGAGAGATAAAAAAGTAGAATTGACTTTAGAAAACAGTGTAAAAACTGTTGAATTGTGCCATTTAAATTAGTGAATTGTATAATGTACAAATTATAAATAAGCTATTACAAAAATACTTAAATGCTAATTAAGTCAGGAGACACAAAACCCGTTTTTACTCATGAAAAGACTTATAAATTATTCATTTAAAAAAAAATCCTGGAAGTAGGAACAAGAGGGTCCTAGACAGGTACTTCTAAAGGGCTCTGAAATGGGCAGGTAGCAGGCTGCATAGGCATCTCTGTGATTTATACTTAACACCTGGGTTTCCTCGGAGGGACCAGCTCATACCTACAAGATTGACACTCAGTAAGAATCATGGATGACCATGCTGTACACTGCTATGTTACTAAGCACATCTCTGTGCCTCCACAGAAATAGGTGCCCAGCTTGCATTCCACAGAAGTGCTCAAGGTGCCTCTCCATTTAATGGTCATACTCAGCATGTTTTCCCACACTGAACTCTACCTGTGTGTTGTAATGACAGTTTCAGAGTTTTGGTTTCTTTAAAAAACACAGAAATAAAATGGGAATATGTTTTCATTTTGATCCCAGATGTGGGATATGGGACTGCTTTGGACTGTCCACAACAGCTGACTCTGATTTGCCTCATGCTCTAGTCGGAGCGTGATTTTGCCAGGTGTAGACAGTTTTCTGTGGCTGTGTGGTGTTTGGAATTCTATGCGCTTCTCAGAGGGTCTATAAATGCGAGGGCCCCGAGAGGCAGGGTGGGATGTTGGTTGGCTGTTGGTGGTTGTTACAGTCCCAGTTAGCCGTAAGCAAAGAAGAAACAAGAAGAAATTACATGCCCTGATGTCAAAGATCAAACTTGCCCCAAGGAATTTGAAACCTGTAGTCAGCAGGAAGTGGTCTACCCATAATGTTGTCCCCTTTCTGACCCCTGACTTTATTCAGAGATTTCTTTCACTTCACCTCTATCCTTTTCTATCCTTTTTTTCTCTCTTATCTAGGATTGGGGGTTGAACAGGTGGAAGAAAAAGAATTGACAAAGTAGCCAAAAAGATTGGCTACAGTTTGTCTAGCAAGTTTCCAAGTTGTATGGCCTCTAGTGACCTTGAAGGCCAGAGGTGGACCTGAGGTCTCTTGACACAACTTCCTTTGAAGGTAGATTTCTTCTTTCATGCATCATTAACATTTAAGTACTCTGTTTGCTTTTGCAACATCTGGCAGACTCTAGAGCACTTGGACTGCCCCAAGAGACCTTTATGTACAAAGTTCAACATGGCCAGTCACAGCCCAGCCGCAAAGCCAACACTGCAGCCAGAGAACAGGCTGCATATTTGGTGTTATTTCTCACTTATATTTCACCAGCTTGCTGTGCTCAGCAATGGCTTTAGGGATGTCAAGCACGTTTAATATGGCTGAGAACATATCAAGAGGACCTTATTTACAGCCAGGCTGTGGGGAATCCCAGTTCCCAGCAGTTTTCTGTTGGGATCCTCATCCTCCCTCTCGGCTCTCTGTTTAGGACATACCCTGTTCACACTGCTGGAGAGGAACAGTCTTCCGCCTACAGCACTTCTCTTAGCTGAGAAGGGATGCTTCTATAGAAGGCTTGCCATCCATAGCCCTCTAGCAACATCAGAAGATAATTCTGAGGGGAACAGTTAGCAGTAGGCTCTCTCTATAGTTTACTCTTACTGTTCCAAAGAAACTTTCTTTTGAGTAGGAGAGAAAGAGCTGTGTGTCTGATGAATCACAGATAGCCTACAACTTGACTCGCGTATGTCAAGCAGGAAAAAAATGACAAATTTTGCTAGCTATATGGCTATGGCATACTTTGTAGCTCTTTCTTCTGCTCCTATACCTCAGCCTAAGAAAAGGCTTCATATATCCTCTAGGACCCTAGAGAACAAGGTGAAGCACTTAAACTACTGTGTAAATGACGGGCTGAACGTGCATACAGTCAGACACAGCTGAGTCCTGGCGTGGGGTAATAGAGTTGATAGACTCCTCATTTTACACTGCTCACTAAACCCGATCACCACACATTGGTACAGGTACACATTGGCATAATACACTGCCCTAAGAGAAAGGCCATGTCCTTATCTCATGGAGGCTGATAGGCCAGCAAAAATTTCTTATCTCAGATTAACACGTTTTTGTCCTTTTTAAAAATTTAATATTCATTCATTCATTATGTGTGTGCATTTTTTAAGATGAAGGAAATGTTTAGCTCTGCAAGCACATCAACCGCAAGTGCTGATGCCACTTGTATTAAATGCAGTCTAACTGCTTGGAAACCCAGGCACACGCAGGCTCATTTCCTTTCTCCTCAGGCAGGTTCCACAATCGACAACATTTTCATTTTAACAGTCCTCATTACTGGTATCATTTAATAGTTGAGGGTTTGCTCAAGTCAACATCAATCTTGCTGATACTGCAAACACTTCAGAGTGTGTTGACACAACACAGTCTAAATCCATAGCTAGTAAACATAAGAATCTAATAACCATTCCCTCCCACAACATATCACAATGTGCTAAGAACAACTCTTTCCAGTTATACAGTTCTGAGAGGGAGACTCAGGAGGAGACGGGGATGTCGTGCACAGGGTTCTTAACCATGACCTCCTATTCCCTTCCACAACATGTCATCTGTCCTCCTGCAAATCATCTGCATGGCATCCATGACATCTGAACTCACCTAAATCTGGAAGTGTTGACCCTGAAGATGCTTTTCTACTTCCTTATCAACAAATAGCCCTTTATCACAACCTAATCGTAAGTAAAGTCTTTTCCACAGAAGGAGCAAGAAAAACACATTTGAATAAAAATTTTCCTCTAATGAACTTTTAAATGTCTTTGGTTAAATCTAAATTAATAATGAAAGCATCTCTTTACCTGATTAGAGAATCTCATGCTCACGTTACGTTGATTCTGAAGTGGGACAAAGCGATGGACAGGGTCAATGTCTTTAGGACTGATTAACTCATCAGCTGAAAAAGAAGAAATCAAGTGATGTTGTCAGCAAACATACACAGCGCTGTGCGCCAGAAGAGAGAACAGTAGGGCACTTCACGCAACAAGAGAAAAACACCCATTTTTCTCTCAGCACATTCCCTGAGAAACAAGCTGAGCTAGGACATAAGATGAATGCAAGGACTGAAACAGCAAGAACTGTACCTTTCACTACAATGCAATGAAACAAGAAGCTCCTAACAAAGGAATTTCAAAAATTCACAAATATAAGGAAATTCAGTGACATCCTCATAAATAACAATGGTCAAATGGAAAAATCAAAGGAAAACCAGAAAGTCCTTGTAGGCCAGGTGACAGAGCTTCTGCTAGTACCTGGTTCCCATCCCAGTACCACCCAGGCCCAGAGAGGAGGAGGAAGACGTAGAGCGAGCACTGCTCCTGGGGAAATATTGCCATTTGTGTACTTATTAAATAGAGTCAAATATGGAAGCAGTACCCTAGCTTCCCATCTTCAGATGGTGAGAGAAAATTAAATAAAAAGAAGCAGAATGGAAATGATAAAGCTTGAAATTAATGAACTAAAAGCAAAAAAGAGAGAGAGAATATTGAATCAAAACCAGACTTATAAAAAGCTAAAAAAAACATACTGAGGAATGGCTAAACTGATCTGAAGATGCAAAAAAGAGGAACCGAGAGAAAACATGGAAAGATCAAGGTGGGAACACTATGTCCAGCCTATGTATGATCAATACAGAGTGTACAACCACAAGCCAGGCAGCCTGGGTGAGACAGCAAATCCTGGAAAGACACACACTCTGGAAAGTAGCTCGAGAGGCACACGCAGAGAACTGAGCGCATTTGTAAAAAGTAAAATGATTGAGACTTTAAACACTCACATACCTTCATACACATCCTCCTTCATGTATACATACAAAACACACACATGTGTACATACACACACACTCACATATTCAAAGACGACCAGTTTAAGGTTTCATTGGTGATGTGAACCAACAGGTAAAGAGAAATTAAAGTCAGTCTTTCACTAACTTTTGCACAGATAAAAGGGTAAGCATTTTCTAGTTCACAATTGCCAAGTTATAAGGAAACTATAAACCCAAAATCCCTATGAATATACACGCACAAATTCCTTTTTTTTTTTTTGTATTTTAGCAACAAAAGTTTTTCTGTGTAGGCTTGGCTAACCTGGAACTCACTCTGGACACTAGGCTGGATTAGAGAGAGATCCACCTGCCTCTGCCTCCAAGAGCTACATACAAATACTTAACAAAACGTTAGCAAACTAATTAACACACAAAAGGAATTCTATACCAAGGTCACATCGGATTTACCAAACAAATGCAAAGACAGTTTAATAATAAAATATCAATTATTATAATATATCAATATAAAAAGGCACACATGAGCACTAAACTATAGGCGCTAGACTGTAAGCCTGGTAGAAGCTTTTTTGACTTATATTTCATAAATGTTATATCCTTTTGTTCTTCAAAGGACACTATCAATAAAGTGAAATGATAGTCCGGAAAATGGCAGAAAGTAATTATGTTCCTGAAGTGACTTATATCAAGAATATATAATGAGTTCTTATAAGTCAGCAATGATAAAAACTCAATTTAAAAGCACCCACATAACTGGGTTCCTCCAAAGAAATTACCAATAAACATATGAAAACTTGCTTAGAAACATTGATAGTTTGGGAATGTTAAGAAATACCCACGTGAGGAACTAACTCACACCTGTGAGGATAGCCATAATACCGGTAACAGCACTTAAAACCGTTAACAACAGAACTGGGTGAGGATGCAGAGCATGAAGGACCTCGGCCGCTGTTGCAGGGAAGCAGAAGCCACCATGTTGGAAGGAATCTAGAAAAGTTGCTCAAAATGTGAAGGCATCAAAGCAAGCATATGACTAAAAATAATCCTTTACTACATACCCATCTCATAGAAATGAGAATGTCAATTTACATGTGAAAGTTGAGAGCAGCATTATTTACGATAGTTTCCAAATGGAAACACCCCACATGTTGAAGCAGGGCGGATGTGACTGGTGGCCATGCCTTTAATCCAGCACGGAGGCAGGGAAGTCTCTGTTGAGTTTAAGGCCCACCTGACCTGGTCTACACAGCAAGTTCCAGGCTAGCCAGGGTTAATATAATGAGAACCCATCTCCCCAACAAACAACAGAGAGGTTGGTGGGGACATGATGGCTTATCCTCGGGTCAGACCATAGCACTGTGTGAGCAACATCATGAAAACGTTGCTGTGTGTAAAATGTCAGCATTAGTCATAATTCAAGACGGTTTTAAAAATCCAAATTATTAGCCAATCAATTAAATGAGGTTGTATTTATAGGAAGAGATGTTCTCTGCCATAAAAAATAAAGTGCTGATACAGGTTTCAAAATCTTAATAACAATATGCTAAGCGGGGGAAGTCAGACATAAAAGGACACAAATGTGACTGAGCTTACGGGATGTTCCGAATAGGCAACAGCAAGATTAGTGATGGCCAAGCACAGGCAGGTCTGGCTAACAGGTCAGTGGTCAGAGGAAATTGTGTGCATTATCTTACATGTTTACATGTGCACATTATCTCACTTATGTCCACACACCTAGACAGGATTAGTTAACTGTAAAAGTGAAATTAACTTCTACTGAAACGCACTGGCACACCTGTGCTACACGCGGCCTACAGAGCATGCTCACTTCACTGTCATCCTGAATGCTGCCATGATCATATACAACAGCTGCCGAGTTTGCTATCAGAGTGTTTATAGCCACAGATTCTTTCTTATTTCTTCATTTTCCACAATGCTTTAGGTACTATGCTTTTAGGTAACGGATACTTCTGAAAAACAGACCAGGGAGGGAATGACTGTAAAATCCTCTGCAGCTTTGGAAATATTTTTCCATTACAGTTTATTTTGTGATGACTCTCAAGCAACTGTAAAGTTGTCCAAGAAACAAAATCACCAAAGGATATTTTAGTAACTCCTGGGAGTTCTTGATAACAATATGAAAATATTCCTAACAGCAGAAAAACCTGCAAGGGTGAGAACCCTAAAAGGCGAGTACTAAGGTCTAAGTATTAGCTAAACACTAAGGTTCTATTAATTCCAACAACCTGTTCATTTTACGGAACACAAGTACTTACGCAAATTGTTCACAGCTAACATAACAGATGCACTTTTATTTAGAAGGAAAAAAATTTGTTTTCAAAATCAAAAGCAACAAACCCAGGCTTCACTGCAGCAGACATTCACATGTTAAGAATTTATTGATTTCAGTTTGGCTTATGATGCAGGGGTGATTTGTATACTGATCGTCTAAAAGAGCGGGCCATCCACTTATATAATATCATCACCAGGTGAAAACCTTCCCACAACTGACAAGTACTTTATAATGTCTCACTGCTATCCTATAGAAATGAAGTGCTTTTACTTTTTTATTTGTAAATGGTGATAGATCAGTTAAGAAAAGCTATATCCTTAGGAAACTTGAATGCTAATCCACTAAAATAGAAACTAAATCATCTGGTTAGCTAAGTCCCTAAGAGACTTATTTGCATTTCTTCAGGCACTACTTCTGTGTGTATCTGTACATTCCAGTTCATTCAATGTGCATCCTGAACACCACAGGCTGTGCACTTTCTCCTTCATGCCGATGTCCCCAGTACTGGGCACAGTGCCTTAACCCCCAAAGTGCAACCTCCCTCGAATGACTCACTAAACAAAACAAACTGGTCGCATGAGCATGCATTGAAACACTAATGGTTGTCATTGCATTAATTTCCACAGTGGTAAAAGTGACAAATATCCTTAGAGGATCAATACACACACACATGCACAATAGTGATTTTTGTCACTCGGGAGACAAAGGTACAGGTCCTTACGGTGCCAGTTCAATGGCATACATTTTCTCAAGAACAGAGATGAGCAAAAAGAAAATATAAATGGTCAATGACTGAATAATTAGCATTACAGTGAACAACGGACAAGAGAGGAATGGCTTTTTACAGTAACAACCTCAAAGGTCCTACAGTGTCCAACCTCAAAGGTCACAGAAATTAGCAAAATGATCAATAGAAGGAAAATCATAATTTTAATGAAAAATTTCTAGCCCTAGTAGCAATTAAATAAAATGTTTTAGTTTTAAGAAAACCACTCATCAGTACAACAATCTGCCTGCTGTACACTTCAGTTAACTGCAGCCTCGCAGATACCCCAGTTAGAATGACTACCATTAAGAAAACAGAAACCGGGGTTGGGGATTTAGCTCAGTGGTAGAGTACTTGCCTAGCGAGCGCAAGGCCCTGGGTTCAGTCCCCAGCTCCGAAAAAAAAGAAAACAGAAACCAGCAAGGACGTGGGAAGAGTGACCTATACCCTGTTCATGGGAAGGTAAACTGGTGTGACTACTGTAGACATCAGTGCGGGTCCTCGAGAGAGAAAGACCATGTGGCATCTGTGCTACTCCTGGGCGTACATGCAAAGGACCCTACACACTGCATAGACACCTGCTCACCCACACTTCATGCTGCTCTGTCACAGTAGCTCTGAAACAATCACCCACGATGCCGAATAACTGATGGACACACGGTGAAAATGGTGTGTGTGTGTGTGTGTGTGTGTGTGTGTGTGTGTGTGTGTGTGTGTATGTATATGAAATTTTATTCAACTATAGAAAATGAAGTTTGCAGGGGAGTGGATGGAACTGGAGATTCCGCTGAGTAACCCAGGCCCAGAAAGACAAACACTGATGTCCTCTCACAGGCAAACCCTAGCTGTGAGTCTTCAGGTTCGTATGCTCAACCTGCAGTGTCTGTAGAGGCTAGGAAGTCAGAAGGGTGCAAGGGAGGGTGATGGGGAAGAAACCACAGAAGGGCAAGTAATAGAGCATATGTGATAAGAATGTACGGAGGAACACGGCATAGAGAGGTCTACGCCCAGATGGCAGTAAGAGGGAATCTTAATCCAAACTAAGAATATATGAAAAAGCTTTATGGAAACAATCTATTGTATAAGCTATGTTTAAAAATATAATTAAAAATTAAGACTGGGTGTGGCACATGCCTTTAATACTAGCATTTGAGAAGCAGAGGCAGGCAGATCTCAATGAGTTCAAGGCTAGCAATGGCCTCCATAGCAAATTCCAATCTAGCCAGAGCTACAAAGTGACATCCTGTCTCAAAAAACTAAGCCAAACCAAACCAGCGAATAAAAACCAATTAAGTCTTTACACAGATGGGTAATGAGCCTGGGTAACCCTGCTACCATAAGCCACAAATCATTAAACAGAACTCCTGTTCTATGAATTGGTCAGTGTAGTCCCAGAGGCTCCCAGAGGCCATTGCCATTGCTATCAGCTGCCCCCAGAGCCAGGAATTACTAAAGACGCCTACTACTGTCACTAAAGACCCTGCTTATTATAAATGGCACCACACATATCATTTAACAGAGAAAACAAGGGGTTGGGGATTTAGCTCAGTGGTAGAGCACTTGCCTAGCAAGCGCAAGGCTCTGGGTTCGGTCCCCAGCTCCGAAAAAAAAAAAAAAAAAAAAAAACGAGAAAACAAGTTGGAACTGACCTGAAAACCTCTCCCTTCTGACAAATTTGGGAGTACTGGGAGGTGCTATCCAGATTGGTTGGGGAAAAAAATCGTCACCAAGCTTACCCAATGTTACCTGTGTTCTACACTACCAACCTGCCAGGTAAGCTGTATCTAGGGAAACAGGGGCATGGCTATCCTGGGGGTAACAAATAGCTTGCTGACTTAATCTGAGGCTTGATCTTGAAGACAGAATTCATACCTAGTGTGATAAACCTGGACAAGAGCCCATGATTGGGGGCTTCCTTCAAGCACCTGTGTGGTGGAGGAACGGCAGACACCAAACTGTGAGTAACGTTAGAGCAGAGGTTGAGGTCATGAGGCCCCAAGGTATTTACATTTGAAGAAATGATACCATGTAGAAAACACTTGAAAGGAGCACACAGTAAACTTACTTCTTAAAGACAAAAGAGGAAAAGCTATTGGGCGAGGATAGTTCCTCATTAACAGTTAATTAATAGTTCCTCAATGCAGCTTGACAAGGAGGTTTGGGGGTAGAAATGTGCAGTTTGTGGAGGAAACAGCCATGATAGAAACACAAAAACTGGTCAAGGCTGTGTCACACCTTCAGCCATCTTAAACAGACGTTGGATTCAGCTTTTCTAGGGGTTAGACAGGAGAATGTGGAAATGTACTTGTATCCAATGGCAATGGATACTGTAACCTTCTTCTATTTGTGATGGTGACTGGGTATGACTAAAGACTAAACTTTGATTACAAACTAACTTTGGAGCTGGACATGTTGGCACACGCCTTCAACCTAGCACCAGAGGCAGAGGCAGGCAGAATCTTGGCGTTCCAGGCTAGCCTAGTCTATATAGTGAACTCTAGGCTGGCCATGGCTACACAGAGAAACTCTATCTAAAGAGCAACAAACCCCTACTTGGACTAATGCTCATAATGCAATAACTCTGACAGCCGGTGTTTTGTCTGTGTTATTATTTAAAGAGACCGTGACTGGAGAGGACCTACTACTATGGTTGTCTTGGTAACTGGACACTCGGCCAGTGCCTCCTCCTTAGTGTTTATACGTACACCCATAGATTACTGCTGCTTCCAACCTCAGTCAGCAACGCTGCTTTCTGTAGTGGGCAGTGGTTAAAACAGTGACCTATAACCAGTCACAATCGGTGACTCAGTCAGAAAAGGGGACATCTTTACCATTCTTCCACCTGCCACCTCAGTGCTCAGGGGGTATGTAAAGAGGGGACAGAAAGAGCTGGGGGAAGTGAGGAGTATTATAAATGTCATCTGGGTATGTCAGGGCCATTACACTCAGGAACTCACGGAAGCTGTGGACACCCAGAATTCCTGCTCAAGCTGAGGTTAGAGCTGTCAGCACTTCCATGTGGACGGGAGTGAGAGATCACACTCACATGGGGTTATTGGCGATTAATAGTCACAGGAAGGGGCAGGCGTTTTCATGACTTGTATAACCTCTGTAAAGTTGTCTATGCATCAGGAAATGAACCCTGGCCAATGCCAACCACTGGGAAGATGAGAAAGTAATGGGAGTAAATATGATCAAAATAAATTATATATTGTATGGAATTATCAAAGAATAAATAAAATATCAGGAGAAGGCTCGACTAAAACTAAGGAAGTATGAAAAAGCCTCACAGAAACCCACTACTTCATTAGCTGCCTTGAAAAGTACTCTCTATTCTATAGCAATCTTAGCCAATTAGTGCTAAAGTTTCCAATTGAAACAAGAACTGAAATCATTACAGATGACAAGTCAAATAGACCTTAAAACGTGCCGTGTGATTAAATACACGTTTATAATTTACTTATTAAATAGAAACTCTCACTTTTTAAAAGTTCATTTTCTAAGAAAAAGGATGTATTGTAAAAAATGAATCAATTTCAGAAAACTAAATTCGGAAAACAGCAAACATATTATCTTGCTTGATCACTATAAAAGGCACATAATTCTGTTGCATAAAACTCACTTAGGGACACACACACAGCCTAGTGTCTTCAGTAGACTTCAGTAGGATAAAAACTGACCTGAATTAGCGAAAGTCAGCACCTTTCTAAAGATTCACTTTGCTATTATTCTCATGTAAAAACACTAACTCCAGTTAACTGCCTATAAAATGTCATTGTGAGGATATGAAACCGAGGTCCCTTTAATGAATAAATACAACTTTATTAGTAAATATGATATCTAGAATCTTATGACCATCCATGAACATTGGGAGGGTTATAAAGAATTCAGGGCAGCAGCTAAATAGCCCAGCCTGTAAATGCTTGCCCTGCACACGCAGCAGGGTGATACAGCTAGGCCAACATGGTGGGGCACAACACAGCTTTTCCTCTTCCCAGAGGAAAATGAGCGTATGGCTTCATGAAGTGTGCCCCTGCGTGCTCTCTATACATTTCAGAACGTAGGCAGGAAAGAAAGAGTTGTCTTCTAAGGCAGCGCAGAGCGTGTTCCGGCCACTGAATAGAGACGGAAGCATGGTTGTCACATTCCTGCCCACAGGAAAACGCTGCCCTGCTAACGACCTGCAAACACTCAGCATGTTGATTTGGAGTGAGAGTGAACAGGATTTTTCTGCTGAGGGAGAGCTGGAGAGCATTCTTAACTTCCTCTTTTCTAAAGGTCAGTTTGGGATGACCATGGGGAGTGCAGCCAATACTGCTTCCTGGTTCAACAGCTTCCCCAGGGCCTTTGTGAGGTCACCACTCTTTCCAATAGCAGCAACTCCAACCTGGATATTTACTCAACACCAGGCAGAAAAGGTTTACGGCTTCAAGTCTCAGGTTCGAGGACTCCATTTTCAGAACCAGAATCACAGAAACGATTTCCCACATCCTTTATAGTCTCCAGGTACAAAGAAGCTTACAGCTGCAAAGCAGTTCTTGGTCTACCTCAGGTAACTGCTCCTAGACTAAAACGTGTGTAATTAGCACACAGTCTCAAAAACCTTCCTATTCACACCAATTAGACAGACATAAGCATTCTAGTCACTAACAGTCTGTCTTTTCTACAAACCTGGAAGGAACAACTGTATAAATAATATTTACCGAGACAAAACAAAGCAAAAACCCCTTCCCTTTAATGAAAGCAAACTTTCCTAATGCTGTTAATTAGGGTCAATGCACACGACTTGGAAAACCACTGGAAAGAAGAGAACCGGAGAGAGTATCGGTTTGAGTTCTTTCCCTCGTTTTCTTGTCTGCTCTTGTGTCATGTGTACGAAAGCCTCAAGCTGAACTCTGGGAGTCTGGCCTCTGAAGTCTTCTCTCCTCACAGATAATAAAAACAAGCCAATGATGATCCCTCTTCCAGCACAAACACACGTTTAAATGTAAATTCTCAAAACCACAAGGACAATAGTATTTTATACAGTGAGACATTTTGTTTTTTTAGTTAGCTCAGTTCATAATCAGTCATACATGGATTGTGACTCTACAATGACAGCCTTTTTGATTAAAATGTTATTAATATTAGACATCTTGTAGAAGTATGGGATAGAAAGCTGCAAAGTAAGTCTTTTGTCTTTGTTAAATTTGCTCATGCGTATTCTGATTCAGTTGTAGAAATAGCTAAAAAAAATTCAAGGAATTGTAAATAAAGTTTTATTAAGCCACTAGGAGAGAAAGCAACGTATATTTACTGGAGAGAAAGAGACCTTCCAGAGACGACCACATGGCTGACTGAGGCAAAGTTCACACGTGCCTGCTGGGGTGAGGGAGTCAGAAACGGCCTCATCTCAGGGAAAGCAACTGCAGTTTTCACAGCCTCCTGCTAGAAGCTCCGAGCTAAAGGTGGACACAGTCACACACGGTCACAATGTGCTTTACTTTATGGAACTGTTGGACACCACTGTTACCTTTCCGATCCAGAAACTCACCAAAGAACTAACGGTGTGAAGTTCTGCCCAAATCCAATTCCACCCAAAGGGAAAACATCACCCGAGATACATTTATTCCTAACAACTTGATAACAGAGAAAGGAAATAGGTTCCCTGTCTTCTCCACTTACCTAGGAGTTTTGCAATGATATAAAGAGCTTGTCCCCAAAGAAACAATTTCCCATCACGGCCACAGTTACTAGGAAACCGCTTCTGACTACCAGGGTTTCTTTGTTCATATTCTACAAAGTCAGCTGGCACATAATAGTACTTTGGTACAACAGGATATCCTAGAGGTAAAAACAAAACAAAAAAACAAAATTACAACAAAGCAGTGCTCTCCCCAAATTTCTCCTTGAAGAATCCCTGAGGACAGGACAGCAGGGACAGAGGTGGCTTGTAAAGGAGCATATCCAGTGAGCTACAAAAGTGTGACACTCTGATCCTCTCAGATACTGTTAGGAAAACTATATGGAGAAGACTTTCTTGACTTTAGAATGAATCCAATAGTATGTTAGGCTTTAGTCAGTTATGTATGTGTGTCTCCTCTAACAGCAAACAACTTTAGTGTTTCTCTTTCTCTCTCTCTCTCCAAATATATATATATATCCAAAAATTTCAAGTATTTCATTATTGCAAAATTTCTCAATAAGACATATTGAAAACATAACTCTTTAAAATTTAGTACTGATTTTTAATTTAAAATTCTTTATCAATAAAGATAAAGAACTTTTAACATTTACAAGCATTGAAAGGGTAAAACAAAATATGAAGTATTAAATTGAGGTATTCTGGAACCAGGTGTGCATGTGCGTGTGTGCGTGCGTGTGTGTGTGTGTGTGTGTGTGTGTGTGTGTGTGTGCGCGCACGCGTGCGCGCGCGCCCACAAAGTTCATGTGCAACAGGAATGGGGCCCAGTGCTGTGAATGACAGTTCATACATTATGTCCATAAGACTTTGTATATGTTTTGACAAGCACATCAAAATTTAACTTACATACAATTTTCAAAGCTCACAAGACTATAATTCTATTAATATTTCCAAATCCCAAAGATATCTAGACTACTATCCTTGAATTCCTTTGGGTATTATACCATTTTGCCTTTTTATGGGCCTTGCTGTGCCTTGCACTTTGACTATTTCTAAAACATTAAAGCCATCTTCTAAGAGTGGCATCTCGGTACAAGGGCAAACATCAAAACATAATGCTAAAAGCCCCAGACGTGTCTCTGAAGAGGAGTCTAGATGCCCAGTCCATGTTCCTGCCTTAGCTAAGAAAGGTCTGTTCAGGCAGCCCTTTCCATAGCTTCAGTCGCTGTGTGGCTAGTCCTCTGTCAACGAGACTCCCAAACTAGAGTCGTGGAAAGAAGGCAATCTCGCTTTAGAAACTGCCTCCTCCATAAGATGTGACTGTAAAGCACTTTCTTGGTTAGATGGGAAAGGACCCAGTCCACTGTTCTGTCCCTGGGCTGGCTGCCTTATATTCCATAAGAGAGCTGAGCACGCTAGGGAGGTGAGACACCCCTCCGAGGCCTCAGCTTAAGCTCCTGCCCAGACAGCAATACGGAAGTGTAAATCAAATAAACCTTTTCCTCCCCAACTTGCTTTTTGGTCATGGTGTTTCACTACAGTAATAGAAACTAAAACACTCACATAGCCATGCAATTTTGATGACCTGGCTAAAACCTAGGAGTGTTACAGAACTAACACTACAGAGAGTAATGGAACCATACTGTAAACATCACAGTTGTCCGTGTGCAAGCCACCTCACTCTCACGACAGTCAGGGACACCCACAGTCATGACCTTCCCTGTCGTGCCTAAGGAACTGCTTTTGTAAAACACACTTGTTAAACTAAACAGGGATTATTCTAATTTCAATTGAGGTCTCATATATTTCAATCTAATTTAGATGAATCTTATGAAGGGCTCATGCACACATTTCAAATGAGCAAGGAAACACTGGTGGGAAGAATTCTTGATAAAAGAACTGTACCTTCTGTGGTCTGGTGAAGCAAAGGTGTCAACAGGTCCTGATATTCCTTGACTTGTTCAAGATTGCCTCTAAAAACACCTAAAACATAAAATACAAACCCCAACACCGGCTGCATTTAATAATCAGACAAAGATTTCCCCTTATTAAAAACTCCTAAGCCCTTTAAAAATCATTGTGCCAAGGTTTATGTAAATGAAAACAGAAAACTAAAGAGAAATGCAAACATCTATGACATTTATATAGCAACTGATTTTCGAAAGTCATGCTAGCACTTAGAATTAAACCTTGAATTAATTGAAATTTCACTATACTTAAGCATAAGTGGCACAGATATTCAATATCATAGCACAGAATCATGACTTCTAAGACAAGCCTTTCTTTGTGTATGAGCAAGATACCAGCATCACGATGAATGACCTTCTAGGTGGTTTAAAACGTTCTTTAAGCATTCGGAAGGCTGTCCTCTGACTCCCCAGCCTAGGCTGTGGCATGCGTGCCCCCGTTCTTACAAGAATTCATGCATGTCATAAACACTACACATACGGGCTGGAGAGATGGCTCAGTGGTTAAGAGCACTGACTGCTCTTCCAGAGGTCCTGAGTTCAAATCCCAGCAACCACATGGTGGCTCACAGCCATCTGTAATGGGATCTGATGCCCTCTTCTGTGTCTGAAGACAGCTACAGTGTACTTATATATAATAAATAAATCTTTTTTTTTAAAAAAAAAAAACACTACACATACATCATACGCACATACACACAGTTTTAAGAATGCTATAAAGATCTGACATTCACTCAAAAAGCAAAACAACATAAAAATAGAGTTGTTGCCATCACTGAAGTTCTAATTTATTGCTAGATGAGTGGAACCATTCATTTCAGCTGTCTTCATTGTTTTTATTTAGTGTGTTTGTGTGTGCCTGTGTTCAAGGGAACATTCAGATGAATATGTATGTGTGTGCATGTGTGTGGAAGCCAGAGATTGACACTGGGCGTCTTCCTTAATCCCTCTCTGACACTGTGAGGTAGGCTCTCTGGGCCTGAGCCTGGCGCTCACTCATCTGGTTGACTCGTGGCTTTCAAGGACCCACCTATTTCTGCCCCGGCACTGAAATTACAGCCGAGTGCTTTCCAGGCAGGTGCTGGCAACAGACACAGGTTCCCATGCTTGCGTGACAAGCGCTTTACCCACGGAGCCATCTGCCCAACCCTCGGCTATTCTTCAAGCCACTCGAATTCTGCATCTTAAATTTTAGGAAGACGTTCACTTACCATCGATCATCAGGTAAAGGAAGAATATGGGGAATTCACATTCGATGCCATCAAACAGCTAAAAGAGAAAGTGAAACATTAAGATGTCTTTTAACGAAGCACAGCAACTACATTTTAGGTTACATGCAAGGGACTTATTCACAGTAGTGAATTCAGTTTGAGACCAGTTGTTCTCTGTGTACTTTTCAGAACTTTTATTCGGAAGCGCATTCATTCAGCTCAGTAACTATCGGTCACTAAATGAGTATGTGCTAAGTCCTCACTAACACCCAGTACTAACTAGAGCAGTGGTTCTCCACCTTCCTAACGCTGCAGCCCTTCAGCACAGTTCCTCATGGTGTGGTGACATCCAACCTTAAAATTATTTCACTGTTCATAACTGTAACTCTGAGACTGTTCTGAATTGTAATGTAAATATTCAGAATATTTGATAATGTGGACCCCAAAGGGATCATGACCCACAAGTTGAGAAACACTGAGCCAGACAGAATACTGGAGACAAATGTTAGACATTTTGCCCCAAGAGGCTCACAGCTCAGTGGGGAGGCTAGGAAATTTATAAATAACCACTGCACAGTCTACACTGTCCATTCACAGCACACCGGGAACACAGATTAAGAAAAAATATCTGATTCTGTCTTGAGCATCAGGGAAGGGTCATATGCCGAGAAAGCAGCTACAGTGACACATGGGACAAAGAGTGGATATGACAGTCTCACGGGAGATGCAGCACGTTAGAGAAGCCACCACAATTCACTAACTCTAGAGTGCACACACGGGAGCAGGAGGCCAGTGAACCAGAGGACACTGAGAAGGGTCAGCGTCTTTCTTATGCTGATTCCCAGGCTGGGCAGTTGGCAGAACTTAGGAGACATGGAGCAAGAAATAAGGAAATCAACTCAAAGCCAAAAGAACAATTCAAAGAGGAAAAATGACGCCAAACCTCAGTGTCTCAATTTGGGCAATGTAACTCATGTACAACATAGGCTATGTTGTACCATACCCAGCCTCCACTAACCTGATGGCAACTCAAGAGATAATCCTGTCCAGTGTCAAGGTGGGTGACAACATTGTCCCATGTTATCAACTTCTAGGTTAAGCCAAGGAATAATGCAGAAGAGTGCGGGGGGGGGTGTTGGATTTCTAAAGGGGATAAGTCAGTCACGTTTTGTGAATAATAAGTGGTTAAGTGGCTGGGGCTGGCAAGATGGTTCTATGAGAGAGATTGACACTTGCTGTTAAGCGTGAGGACCTAATTCCACCCCTGGGATCCACATGGTGGAAGGAGAGAACTAATTCACAGGAGACTGTCCTCTGATCTCCATATGCTCACCATGGCACACTCATAAAAATGGGCATGTGTGTGCACATGCATACCACACACACACTCACACACACACACACTCACACACACACACACACTCACTCACACACACACACACTCACACACACACTCACACACACACACATACACACACACACACACACACATACACTCACACACTCACATACACACACACTCACACACAGTCACATACACACACACACACACACACACTCACACACACACACACACACTCACACACACTCACTCACACACACACTCACACACACACACACACACACACACACACACACACACACACACACACACACACACACCACACACACACTCACATACACACACACCACTCACACACACTCACACACTCACACACACACACACACACACACACACACTCACACACACACTCACACACACACACACACACACATACACACACACACACACACACTCACACACACTCACACACACTCACACTCACATACACACACTCACACACACTCACTCACACTCACACTCACTCACACACTCATATATACACACATTCACACACATAACACACATACTCACATACACATACATTCACACACACACACACACACACACACACACTCACACACACACACTCACACACACGTAAAATGTTTAATTTCAAGAAGAGGTGTTAGGTGGTAAGGAGATGGGCAGAGGAGGAGCTAGATTCAGGCAGACTGAACTGACAACACATGTCTAGCAGCAGGGGCACACATAGGGAGAACACTTTAAGGCACACTATGCATCTGGGAGAGAGTTCATTACTAGCTACAATAGCTGTCAGAGCTTGGTAGGAAGCAGCACAGTGAGGATGGATCACAGAAGTAGAAGGAGATGGAGACTGACAGAGAGTAGAGATGGAGGGGGAAATGTGGCCACCAGAAACAGAATACTCCAAAAAGAGAACATAGTTAATAGATACAGACACCAAGAGATTCAATAAAATATAGTGAGCAAAGCATTCACTCTAACTCAGCCACTGAAACTGCCTGAAACCAGCCCAGAGTCTGCAGGAGGTGAATAAGGTGTTCCCTGTCAGTGCTGCTATTTTGAAAGCCTGTGAGAACTTTTTGAGGTAAGGCTGGGCTGGCAGCTGACAGAGCAAGGCACTCGAGGTCGGCTCTGGCTTCCAGCTGACTGCCCACGAGATACACAGTTCATGCTGTGAGAGATGTCAGCCCCCCATAAAGACACCCTCCCTGCCTTGGTGGACTGCATCCCTGGGCTACGAGCCAGACACGAAAAGTAAGCACTACGCTCAGTTTACACACAAACACAGACATGCTGTTCAGGGTCACGGCTGCAGACAGAAGACAGGCGCTGAACAGGACCAAAGAGTGAGGAGGGTTTTATTAGCTCTTTAGTAATGGGCACTAATGTGTTTATGACAAAGGGAAAAAATAGGTTGGGGGAAGCAAAAGGGAGGGAGGGAGGGTAGAAGAACAGAGACTGGTGTCCTATCAGAGAAGCAAATGCTTAGTGGGATTCCCAAAAGAACGAGTAAAAACAGAGGAGCTACATACACACAGAGATATACATGTGCATATTTACATCCTTAGATTTCTCCATGTGGAATACCTCGAGAAAGAGAGGCAGCATGTTCCATGAGCTAAGACACTGGGATAAGTATCACTAAAAGGGAAAGGTGCAGTGGAGGCCATCACACAGAAACAAAAGGTTCCTAGCAGGAACAGAGCTGAGAAGCTGTGTCCAAGGTTGTTTGTAAGGGAAGTTCCCACAGAATCACACAGCAGAAATGACAAGAAAGGAGAACAGTGACAGGCACTGACCGACAAGGACATACAAGAGTTTAGATGGCATGAGTTCAGTCTGTGGCTTGCTCTAGCATTCCTTGGCAGGTGAAGGAGTGGGGGAAGGACCACCAGGTATTTTTGCTTTGCGGTAGAGTCTCCCTGTTACAGCTCTAGCTGGCCTGGAACTCACTATAGACCAGGTTGACTTCAAACTCACAGAGTTCGGCGTGCCTCTGCCCCCTGCGCCTAAGTGCTGACCTTAAATGCAGGAACCACTATCTGCAGCTCAGGATATTGGTTTTTATGGAGTCATTTGCTTAAAACCATAAACACAGATGACAAATAGAAACAAAGCAATGTCAGAGAAACAGGCAAAAGGCTAAAAATGCTAAAAATACTGTTTAACCAATAAATCTACGTGGCAACTGTGGTAAGAAGAGTTAATACTTATTGATCAGTTACTGTCTATCAAGCACAGTCCTAAACATTGATACATAATAGCAGTCAATCTCCAGAAAAAGCTTATGGTACAGGAACTATATTAACACGGGCACGTGGGGCAGGATGTGAAGTCAGGTCAGCCTCCTCTCCTGGGCCAACGCCTGCACGTGCTCTCTGCGCAGACGAACGCTCAGTACCTTAATCTCCGCTGGTTTGTAGTAGCGTCTGTTGGGGTCTTCCAGGGGCGTTCTGTACCCATCTCGCAAGAAACGCTTAAATCCATATTTCCCTTTTAATTTTCTTATCACTTTATCGAGTGTCTGGCTGAACAGAGCTTCATCGTCCAGGGCAAAGGCGGGGTAGGTGATGCACGGGAGCAGGGCAGCATCTGTGTTCTGGGGTCGTCATGAGAACAAGACTGAATGTCTGCAGTGACACAACCACCACAGCCCAAACAGTTCACGTCACATTAGAGAAAGGAAGCTTATCAGCAGACAAGGATCGCAAGACAGATGGTCCTACGGTGTGGCGTGTAAACTTGAAAAACAGGCAACGCTTTACTCATTAAAATTAATGGAATTTTCAAACTTTAATATCAGGCTAGAACTTAAAATTATAGCTAAACAGAATGTAAAAAATTAATACTTGCTGCCACGACTTAGTTAACAGAGCAATTTGCCCACAATAATGAAAAGGAGAAAACAAAAGGCCCCATAGCTAACTGAGTAATTAGTACCCATTGGAATTTGTATTGCAGAAGCAATTAGAATTGATACTATAGAAATCTGTTTATTGATTGGAAACAGGCTTGTTCATAGAAAAACATTATTCTAGTTCTTAAAACAAAAAGTCATATTCACTAAAATACGTGGAAACCTATGTCAGTATATGGCCAAACATTTAAGTAGTAGACCAAATGGATGGAACATCACTTAAGACAAACAGAGAATGCTTCCCCATTGGTTTGCAGTCACCACAATCTGGGATTACTCATGCAGAAGAGCTAAGCATTCTATTTGGGGGAGTTTTTGGAGGATAAAACCATAAACAGTTCCTGGGAAAAGTGCAGTAAGGAATAGTAAATCCACAGAAGGAAATCAGACAAAGGAAAGGAGTCAGGTGTGCTCCGCTTCTGTGCCAAGAGGAAATGGATTTTTCTAAGCACTCATTTTAAAAACAGTATTCCCTTTGTTTAGGCTACTTTCACTAATTTCTCCAAAAGAGAAATAATATCTATTTTTCTGTTGTCTGACAAAAGGCTTAAAGGACTGGACAGCTTTGCCTACGGCTGTTTACTTCCTGCTTCAATCTCAGAGGCTAGAGGACAAAGACACGTCTATATCACGTCTTCATAGTCTGCAAGAACTCCACACTGCCGTGTGCTGTCTGGAAGAGTGGGTCACTGAGAAACTGTTTCAGGTTGCTGGAACATCATCTCACATGAGAGCGTGATTCTCTGGGTAACAGTGAACACAATGTCTGCCTGTTGCGGTTGTGAGCATCGAGATCCACGAATATAACTGACCAAGAACAGCCCTGGAAACAGGAAGAGAAACATGTTTCAGAGAATTTTAAACCATGTGGCACTCTCTCTGTGAGAAAGGGCAATCCACAAACTCTACCACTGAACGCAATGTATAAGAGATTAATGTTTTATATTTTTTTAAGATTTATTTGCTTACTATATATAAGTACACTGTAGCTGTCTTCAGACATACCAGAAATGGGCATCAGGTTCCATTACAGATGGTTGTGAGCCACCATATGATTGCTGGGATTTGAACTCAGGACCTCTGGAAGAGCAGTCAATGCTCTTGACCACTGAGCCATCTCTCCAGCCCAAAAGATTATTAAAGACCTTAATTTTCACTATTTATTTTACACATAAATGGATTCATGTTTGTGCACCACACGCATACCTGGTGTTCATGGAGGCCAGAAGAGGCCATCTAATCCCCTGGAACTGGAGTTGAGAACCTCTATGTGGCTGCTGAGAACTGGACTTGAGTTCCCTGGAAGAGCAGCCAGTGCTCTTGACCACTGAGCCCTCTCCAAGCACCTTACTTTTCTTTCTTTATGCTCTCAGTATTTCCTGAATTTCTTGAGACAATCTTATAATCATTAGATATTATTTTTATATTTTCCTCTTTTCTTATAAAATCATGTTTTGATTTTATTAGATGTCTAATAAATTACATCCATTTTAATGAAGAAATAGTTTAGCTAGTATAAGATAAAGCAAGAAAAACAATATCAACCAACCAGACCCCCCAGAGCTCCCAGGGACTAAACCACCAACCAAAGAGTACACATGGATGGACCTATGGCTCCAGCCACATATGAAGCAAAGGATGGCCTTCTTGGGCATCAATGGGAGGAGAGGCCCTCGGCCCTGGGAAGGCTCGATGCCCCAGTATAGAGAAATGCCAGGGCTGGGAGGCAGGAGTGCGTGGGTGGGTGGGGGAGCACCTTCACAGAAGCAGGGGGAGGGAGAATGGGATAGGGGGTTTCCAGAGGGGAAACCAGGAAAGGGGATAACATTTAAAATGTAAATAAATAAAATATCCGATAAAAGAGAAAAAATTTTGATTCATAAACCTTGAGTTGTAAACCCTTCTAAATAATTTTAACTACATGATAAAACTAAACAAATTTAGGTGGCTATCTAGAATTGGGTTGAATAATTATCTAGAATAATTCTTCATTAATATTACCTAGTAAAACAGAACGATTCTTCATTCAAAACACTATCCTTAACAAATCTTTAACTCTAGCAAGTAACTTGGTAACAGGGAATGAGTGAGGCTCTCTCGGAAGCTATCCTGGGGTGAAACAGAGAATTCTGGGATCCCTACATTAGAGTATCTCTCCCATCAGAGTACAACATACTTCGCTGTGAGGAAAAACAAGAATGAATTTGAACACTGCTCTGGAACACACTGCTGACCCAGATGTGAGGTGTGTAGCAATGTCTGAGAGCCTCACGGCTGGCTCAGATGGACAGTGGCACTAAGTCCAGGGCAGCTGGGAAAGAGAAGATGAAAGTCAGAGCCCGGACTCTGGTGGAAGCAGCAGCAAGCAGACTGTTAGAAAAAAGTGGCAGGAAAGTAAGTGGGTCAGGAACCTGTGAATACACAAGGGGACAAGAGCTATAATACATCTGTAGGCCAATAACTGTCTGAATTTGCACCTTCAAAATATATAATACATAAAAAGATAATTTGTAACTAAAAAGGCAAATTTGGCAACTCTCTCCATCATGTGATAAAAAATAGTAAAACTACTATTTTCTAGCCAGGAGTAAATAACTTAGTTACTTAAACTCCTCAAGCATTTGTTGAGCTGCCAGCCTTTAAGATGTATGCCTAACAGAAAATAATTCCTTTTTTTTTTAAATTCATCTTTATTAACTTGAGTATTTCTTATTTATATTTCAATTGTTATTCCCCTTCCCAGTTTCCCGGCCAACATCCTCCTAACCCTTCCCCCTCCCCTTCTATATGGGTGTTCCCCTCCCAATCCTTCCCCCCATTACCGCCCTCCCCCCAACAGTCTAGTTCACTGGGGGTTCAGTCTTGGCAGGACCAAGGGCTTCCCCTTCCACTGGTGCTCTTACTAGGATATTCATTGCTACCTATGAGGTCAGAGTCCAGGGTCAGTCCATGTATAGTCTTTGGGTAGTGGCTTAGTCCCTGGAAGCTCTGGTTGGTTGCCATTGTTGTTCATATGGGGTCTCAAGCCCCTTCAAGCTCTTCCAGTCCTTTCTCTGATTCCTTCAACGGGGGTCCCGTTCTCAGTTCAGTGGTTTGCTGCTGGCATTCGCCTCTGTATTTGCTGTATCCTGGCTGTGTCTCTCAGGAGAGATCTACATCCGGTTCCTGTCGGCCTGCACTTCTTAGCTTCATCCATCTTATCTAGTTTGGTGGCTGTATATGTATGGGCCACATGTGAGGCAGGCTCTGAATGGGTGTTCCTTCTGCCTCTGTTCTAAACTTTGCCTCCCTATTTCCTCCCAAGGGTATTCTTGTTCCCCTTTTAAAGAAGGAGTGAAGCATTCGCATTTTGGTCATCCTTCTTGAGTTTCATGTGAGAAAATAACTTCTTAAGGTGACTTCCTCCTATCCCTGAGGTAGAACACTTTCCTCTGTATAAAAACATATGCCATGCTATGGTCATGATAACTCAGGCTTCCAGAGTGGAAAAAACAAAAACTCAAAGCCATATAAGAACACAAACAGCCATTGCCCATTAAGAAGCAAGTCTTTAACATCACTGAGGAAGGCCCCGCACAGAATTAACACCTGCTTGAAATCTTTTTGGAACCTGCTTGAATGCACTTTTCAGCCTGCAGATTTCAAAGGACAGCAGCTGTCTGCTCTGTTCTGATCACTTTGCAGAACACGAGCAGTGTGTCATCACCAATTACAGACTCTGACCTCACTGAGTTTGTCAGTCCCTTGCCTTCCTCATTAAAGGTAAAGAAAGGAAAGGTGTTATAGGAATTACTTGAGAGAGCCTATTAACTTCGGCTGTTTGATATTTATTGTAAAATTGTTTTAGATGTATGTATGTATGTATGTATGTATGTATGTATGTATGTATGTATGTATGTGCCTCACGTGGGTGCCTGGTACCCATGGAACCCAGAATAGGACGCCCAATCTCTTTTGACTGGAGTAGTAGATGGCTGTGAGCTGCCATGTGGGTACTGGGAACCCAGGACCTCTGGAAGGGCTCTTACCCAGCAGCCAGCTCTCCATCCCCACATTGATTTTTATCTTCCACTCTAAAACCACACCCCTGTATAATATGCTGACTATACCCAGAGCCACCTTACAGCTAAGAGCTCAAACTGTCCCGCCCAACTTAGTATCTGTCATTGCTTGTTCTCAGGGATGCACAAAATGACTCTCCTTGACCATCACCATGAGGACAGGAGTTTTACTAGTACAGAAGGGCTGTCCTCTCCCCTTTAGTCTCATGACCAGAACAAATACCTCTGACACAGTCTTAAAGGCCAAAGGAATATCTGTGACCCTTATATACTGCTAACGTCAACAGTCTGTATCAGCGAGATGAGGCTGGGCTGGGGCCAGTGTTGGCACGCGTGTTGGCACACGTGTCACTGCTATTATTATCTCATGGGCATGCTCCACGCCTCTGGAGAGTGGGTAGACACTGCACAGTGCCTTCTGACCTTCCGGATGCCACTGGGAGCTCTCACATGCTATGAACAGCTTTGACATGTTCTTAGAAAGGCTGTTCCCCTGGCTGGTCCTGGGCCAGTTGAATTTGGAGAGAAACAAGGGCTTCTTCTAAAGATGGCAGATTAGAAGCTACATCAGCCATCAAGCCATCAAGGAAAAGAATGGGGTAAAGTTGGATAAACTCATTCCTGGGAGAGAAACAGTTGAAGAGAAGCAGAACACAAAAAGCAATGAAAAGGACAGCAGAAAAGTATGAAAAGTGAACAAGCCCAGGGGAGATCTATGACGACTCCTAGACAGCAAGCTCACAGGGCTGCCATCAGCCGGTGCACCCCTGCCATGCACACCAGAACAGCAAAAGCAGGAGGTGCAGGAGCTGCCAGGGAGGAGTGGCCTCCTCTTGAACACGTGGTGTGGTGAACTGAAAAGAGGCTGACCTGGATACACTGACGGTGGAGTGATGGGTAGGGCAGGGCTAGCCACAGAAATGTGATAGAAGTGTACAGTAGAACCCAAAGCTGTGATTCTCCAGGAAAACGTGACTAGTCAGAGGACTGTAGGAAGCATTAGTGCAGCCTTGGTTTGAGTGAGCACAGCATGGAAGTAAGACATTTGTGAGGAGCCCTGTGCAAAAGTTAGAGTATTCCTGACAAGATGTGTGGGAAATAACCACAAACCAAACAAAACCCAACCAAGATGGAGACATGTGGGACTACCCAATGATCCATAACGGCTGAGGGAAACAGGCACTCAGGTGCCTTCCACCATCCCCGGGCCTGTGCTCCAGAAGGCTAGCACAGACATGTGTACAGGACAGTAAATTGAGGAATTTTTACACAGTGGAGTCCCACCCAGATGTCTCACCCAGGAGAGCACAACAATCAGTGTGCCTAAATTTATGATATTGGACTCCTCCATTTACCATGCAACTGCTAAAAAGACAACCCTGAGTAAGAGATCACACTGCCCTAACCAGTAAGAAATATTGTTGACCTGGTAGTTAGTGTGTCTGTCTGTCTGTCTGTATCTCTCTCTCTCTCTCTCTCTCTCTCTCTCTCTCTCTCTCTCTCTCTCTTCCCTCCTCCTCCTCCTTCCCCCTTCCTTCCTTTCTTTTTTTTCTTTTTACTTTTCCATGTACACTTTGGTATATCAACTGGTTGGTTGGCTGGCTGGTTGGTTGTAGGTTGTGTCTCATATGAATAGGCATTTGTGAATATCCTTTTTCCATAGCTATTCCTATTATTACTATGTGGCTAAAGGAAAAAACAAATTTCTTTCATTTCTACCTGAACTAATAAATCAATTGCCCATTTAGTAATATTTAGCACACAGTTATGTTAAAAACAGCTATGTTCCTGGCTGTACTTTAGAATTTCTGAGCATTAAACTCTAAGGGGTCTAAACAGCATCCTTTATACTGGGTCAGGAAGGCACTCAAGTGCCATGAATGATGGAGTTCAGAATTCCTGAGTCCAATGAACATGTAAGATTGAAAAGCATGCTAAGAAATAATATTGGCAGAACATTTATACCTAAGACTCAAATGCCTGGTAGGGCAAGTCAGACTACAGAAAAGTAAAGTGTGGACAACCAGCAGGGACAGCAGCCATAGTGGACGGTGAGTGTGCTCTATGGAGTGTTCATGGAGAGAAGGCTTAGGTGTTAAGTAGCAACCATGGCTTCAGGTTCCTTCAAAGGAGGTAACAGCATGACAAAAGCCAAGCCAATCACTACCAGAGCCACAGCAGACCTGGACGGTCAGCCCCACACAGTTTTCTCCTTTGCAGACTAGCTAGATCTAACCTTTCCAAAGTGTTGCTATATTAAACCTAGGAAGACCTAACTGTTCCCAACGGCTGCAGTATTAAACCTTCCGCTTTAATCCAAGATGCCTGGCAGTCTTCTTGAAGAAAGCTAGGAGACTTACAGTCACCCCAGGTTGTTAGCTTCCTTATTGGGCCTCCTTTGTTGTGTTCTTACATTCTGCCAGAGCCTACTGTCCCTGCACCACACCTCTGTGACTAACAATACTAGTAACCAGCTGTCAACACAATCACATACAACGTCACATTGCTCTGCCATTTCGAGAACCTTCAAACTTTCCTGAAAACAAGTCCAGTGCTTGGCCCAGAATACTGAGCTTTCTCTTACTCATTCTCTCAACAATTGAATCCACTGTCAGCTCCTAGACTCTCTGGAAAAAGTGCTTAATGATCGCATGAAAATCTAAGATGATTTTCCTGGGCTCCAATTTATCTAGGGGAGTGGGGAGGGAGGGAGGGAGGGAGGGAGGGAGGGAGAGAGAGAGAGAGAGAGAGAGAGAGAGAGAGAGAGAGAGAGAGCGCACATGCGCTTTACTAGGCCCACAACTGCCCATCCTTACTACAGACATTACAAAACTTCTCTCTCTGCATGGAATGAATAAAACTGAAACCAGCATGAGCCCTGACATGGAACTGTGTGGTGCACAATGCCAGGAACACATCAAAAATGTGAAACTCCTCAGAAACAGCTTGGAGAGTAGAGAGTTTACCCAACAACTGCGATGTTGAGAGCTTTTGGTGGCACTCTTAGGAATTTGGCGTTTGTCCCTGGGCTCAGACACAGACGTAGGCTGAGATAAGAACGTCAGAAACAGTGACCACAGGGCTTTGTTTACTGCTTTACTTAATCACTATCTGACGTCCTCTTGTCTATTACTCACTTGATGACTTTGTCTTTGACCTAAGAACTGACCATGGTTTCTGGATGTACTTAGAATGATATAAAAGCAGACTAGGGAAGAATAAAGCTGCTTCAGCCTCGGTACGGGCTGGAGTCCTGTTATAATTTTGTCTGGCTGTTATTCTTTTTCAACCCTCACTCCCTTGCTTGAGACCCTGCTGACTGACTGAGCTGGCTTGGTCACCTATCAGGACCCCACCACCAAACGAAAGGTGAACTTCAGGGTTAATCATTTGCAAGCAAAGCGACTCAAGCATGGGCTGCCACAAACAGTTCAGGTGTCACAGGCTTTAAGGAACGTACTTTCATAACAATAATAAAATTACTTAGACATGCAAATAATTAGCTGATTCTTTTAATTACCTGGTTTCCAAAGAGGTTAAATCCATTAATCGCTTCTAAGGCTGCTTTTGCCAAACCAACAGAGCTAGAGAGAACGGAAGACATTAGTAATGATGTCCAATGGGCAAATTTCTTTTTTTTTTTTTCTTTCCTTTTTTTCAGAGCTGGGGACCAGGCAAATTTCTTAATGAACATTCGTATCCATCTACACAGGAGAAAGGCACCATCCCACATTCCATTATTTTAGTTTCATACTAATCACCCACAAAACTATTTCTAGGTTCACCTTGGCCTGGATTCTACCAGTGACTGGAGCAGTTTTATTTCTGTTCATGAACTCAAGAAAGAACAAGCTTGGGGGTGAGCCCTATGCAGTTACTGCCCGCTTGGGCATCATTACTTAGATCAATGAAACAGGCTTTTCTGGTGTCAATTTGGAGCCTTAAAGAAGACTGTGTGTCATATACTTGGTACAGAATGTAATTTAGTGTAGCCACTCAATTCTGGTCTTCTTAGGATCCAATAAAATTGGCATTACTCTATGCTCACAGCATTCCTGATCACTGCATCTCTCAATGTGGGTTACGTTCTCTGTAATAAGATGAGTGTTATTTCTGTCAGTGTCCCACTCTTTGGCCTCTTAGATGCCAAATAGAACAGTGCTGAAAATGACTTATTTCAGTAAAAATGCAGCGTTCTGTACAAGTGCTCCGAGCAGAGTGACCTTTTGTCTTGGGTAAACCATGCTTGTTTCTGCTCTAACTGAAGCTCTCCCATCCAGCTTGTTTCACTCGCTGCACATCAGTACTTTTTACTCAGTCCAACTGCGCACATCGCTCATGTGTAACATTGAAACTCAACAAACTGTCATCATGTCGGTCTGTCTTTAGCGCAATCAAAGCAGCACTAGGAACATGGTAGGAATCCCAGTTCTCACTCTTCTCTGGGAAGAGGACCCAATAAACAAGTGTGCATGAACGCTAAATTTCAGAACGATCGGTGGAATGTGTGGCTCTGTTGTAGGATCCATCCTCAGGGTACAGCATGCCGGTTATTGTCTTAACCACAGCAGGTTCGAGGTGGGTCCTGATACTCCCTCAGAAAAGGAGGATGAGGAGGGCCATTGTACCCTCATTTGAAATTCCAGCTACTCTCCCAGATCTTGTTCTAATCGACTGCACGTGGTTTGTGGAGGTACTCAAGTATGAGGTGAGATGCTTCTGATCACGAATAATGCCCTGGACGCCGTGAGGACCCATCAGAAACTGAACAAATGAAGGAATGAATCAGAACCACCACACGAAGCTATTAATTACTGCCTCATCAACACTTTTAGAGGTTTATACAAACTGTTCTCAGTAATTTACCATAGGATAGTAAGGTAAGACACTTTAAAATCTATGTGGCTGGGACAGTGAAATGGGGATGGTATTCCATGTTCTCATTACATACAACTAAAAACCTCAGATGTTACATATGAAACACATGTATTCAGGCCCAAAAAGAAAAAGAGAAGGCAGACAGGCCATCATCATCTGGGCACTAGGAACAATACTGTAGTGACCTCCGTCTGTCCTTCTTTGCCATACAGATTGACAGCTACGATAAACTGAAAAGGCAAGCATCATGTGCCAAGGTAGCACTGACAAATGTCTGCTACGTCTGTCCGGCCGGAAGACCTGCCGAAAGGCTCATGGCTGCCCATTCAGTACAGTAGCAATGCACACGGTGTGGTGGCAGAGGCAAGGACAAGGCAGACAAGGGACTGTAGCCTAAGAAGCTATACTGTGACGCACACCACTTCCCAACTCCTACTCACACTCTCTCTCCTCTCTCTCTCTCTCAGACACACACATAAACACACACATTCTCTCTCTCCCTCTCTGTCTCTCTGTCCCATCTCTCTGTGTTTCTCTCTGTCTCTCTCGCACACACACACGCACACAGAGAGACACACACACAAACACACACACACACTCTCTGTCTCTCTGTCTCTGTGTTTCTCTCTCTGTCTCTCTGTCTCTGTCTGTCTCTGTCTGTCTCTGTCTCTCTGTCTCTATCTCTGTCTCTCTCTCAAAATGGACTGCTCTCTCCAATTCTAAGGATCGGGAAACAGCAATCACTTAGACAACAGCCACTCAGATAAAACTGTGCTGGTTCCCTATGCACTCCAGTTCATGGTCAGTTTTAACATCCTCAGCTTCTGTGATGTCAAGGAAGTAAACAGAGAAAGCCAAGGCTGCTACTCTAGAAGGACACTGAGAGACACACCCCTCCCAGTCCACCTTGCTATCAACAGAGACTCTGGACTCTCATACCACCCTACAAGTGAATTAAAGAAGTGACTGTTTCTTTCCTATTAAGATGGTGTCAGAGGTTACCTAGGAGGGAGTCATGATTTTTTGCCAATCACACAATCATAAACACAAGTCAAATGCAACACTGGTATTTTCTGGGGAAGGGGGATATCAATGTAGGCAGCATAGGAAATGCATATCTCAGAGACAATGAATCCTCCATCTTTGGTGTACGACCTTGACCTTGCTTATGCATGCAGCATGAGATTATGCATCTTCTGTCCTGTGCAAATTCTGTGTCAAAAGCACTGTTAAGGTTTATGAGCATATTATGACATAAATGAAAATATAACTTAAAAAAGTTGAGTGGGCAGGGTTCAATAGCAGGAAGAACAGAAAGATTTACTAGAGAAAAAATACTCAGTAATGAATATTACCCAAACTAACAGAAGAGAAAAATAGATACAACAAAAACGGAGCTTTAGAAATCTGTGAAAATAATTTGAGACCAGTAAGTTGCCACAATGGGGAAAGGTGCAGGCTACTCAAGCCAAGTAACCTGAGGTCGAGCCCCAGAACCCATGGAAAGGGAGAAGGAGAGAACCAACTACACCGAGTTGTCCCCTGCCTTCACGTGTCCTGTGGTGCATATGCACTTGTCCCTCCCCTCCATGCCAGTACAAATGATACATTTTACAAAACAAAGACATGCCATTGACTTCATGCCATTAACAATGGGAGATGGCTTTTAGAATGATCTATACAAGAAGGCAAAACACAAATATTTTATACTACTTATTGGTGTGTGTGTGTGTGTGTGTGTGTGTGTGTGTGTGTGTGTGTGTGTGTATTGCGTGTGTGCGTGTACTACTGCCTGAACCATCATGCTTCATGTGTGGAGGCAGAGGTCAACTTTCTGAGTTGTTTTCCTATGTGCCCTTATGTGGGTTCTGGGATCAAATTCAGATTGTCATGCGTTCAAGGCAAGCCTTTTTTTACCCACTGAAGTCATCACATTGGCCCAAAATATAAATCTTCTAAAAGTGCATGCTAAAACAGACCAAACCCTGATCATAAATGGAACCCTTGAAAGTGTAAAATAATTTAGGTCACAGTGTGTTCTGTGTCAAAAATGTAATAAAAGAGAAAACAGCAGCAGGAAAACAACCGTACTTGTCTGTTTTCTCACAATACACACAGGCATGCCTTCCCTGTCACTACAGGGGTCACAGGAGACTCCTCCAGTGACATAAGTAAGAAAATGGTGGTCAGAGTTAATGTGGGACATGTCAAAATGTGTCTGGGGAAACTAAAGCAAAATTAGGAGAGAAACTTTATAGCATATATTTAGAAAAGAATAAAATCAATCATCTAAGCCTTCACCTTAATTAAGCCTTCACCAGAAAAAAATTAAACATAAGAACAGAAATCAATGAAATTCAAGGGAGGGGCACCCAGAAAATTTATAAAATAATAAGATGATTTTTTAAAAAAGAATTATCGGTGTTGGGGATTTAGCTCAGTGGTAGAGCGCTTGCCTAGGAAGCGCAAGGCCCTGGGTTCGGTCCCCAGCTCTGAAAAAAAGAACCAAAAAAAAAAGAATTATCACTAAATAAAAGTGACGTGTGTGTGTGTGTGTAAACAAAAAGCCATTGCCCTGTATCAAACTCACTATCAAATGGATACACATACATAAATTTGACAACTTAGAAACTCCCCAGTTCTCAGAAAAGCAAGAAAACACAAACTACCACTGTTTTCTCCATCAATAATAGGTTGGGAGAGGGACAATATGAAGGAGAAAGTAACATTAAGGATGTTTGAAATAGCCATAGGAAATTATTTAATGTTAACCTAAAATTACATGTAATGTGTATAAATATATATATGTATGTATGTATGTATGTATGTGTGTGTGGTCATAGAAATCACTGTGTGCCGCACATGCATACACATGGACTGTGCACCACAGCGCTGTGAGGAGGGAGAAGAACAACGTTTATTAGTGAGTTCTTTCTTTGTACTGTAGGCTCCAGAAATGGACCGGAGACCATCAGGTGACATGGCAAGCACATTTAGTTGACGGGCCATCGTGCTAGGCCAATGCCCATGCTGTCAAGCAAGTAATTGTGGGAGCTCAACGTTTAGACAAGCAAATAAAGAAAAACAAAGTCTCTCAATCACAACCCAAGCTTCACACTTTATATCAAATTACCTGAAAGTGGACCATGAATGCAAACCTATGAAACTGTATACGTGTGTGGTGGGGGTGGGGGGAGGTAGAGGAAATCCTCAGCAAAGACTAGACAGTGAGCTATCAAACACGAATAAATCATAAAATAAAGAATGGCGGAACTGCACTTCACTGGAGTTAAAGATGTCGCCTTTAGAAATGCCTCTGTTAGTGTAGGAGAAGCAGGGTGGAAAGAGGACTCAGCAGCACTGACTGCTCTTCCAGAACCTCTGGTTCCTAGAACACACACACAGCAACCCCAATAATCCGTAACTCCAGTTCCATGGGACCCAAAGCCTTGTGTAGCCTCCGCAGGCTCTCGTATGCAGGTGGTGCACAAACACATACATACAAAATACAACATTATTAAAGGCTAGGATTTGGAGCTGTGAGTATGACTCTGTGCAGAGCACTTGCCTAATATGCATGAGGTGCTAGGTTCCACCCCAATTGTCTCGATAAATAAACAAATAAATAAGGGCTGGCATATAGACTATATACAAAGGACTCTCAAAAATCAGCAAGAAAAATTTAAAAAATTAAAAAAATCCAACTAGAACATTGACAACAATATATAAACATTTTTACCAAAAAGGATATATAGACCACAAATAAACACATAAAAGATGTCAAAATTACAAGCCAATGAACCCCCCCCAATTAGGCATCGTTATAAGCCAGCCAGAGAAGCTAAAATAAAAATTACTGATGACACCAAGACAGAGACACACTACACATTCCACTGGTGGAAATGCAAGTTCATATAGGCATTCTAGGAAAATTTGGAGTTTTCTGTACAAAACCCAACCATGTAACTATGATATGCATGCATTATATATAATGCATAAAGTAACTATACAAACAATGCCCAGTACTATGCATTAAGCCCAGAAAAATTTCACTACACACAAAAACCTATATGAAACATTGCCTCCTCCTGTGATGCTTGTGTCTCAGGCCCCAGATCTAAGAACCGCTATGTAATCCTAGATCACAGTGCTGCACCTAGCTTCTTCTTAACCATCCACAGCAGCTCCTATTCAATAAAGTCCCTGGGCTACATCAAGTTTATTTCTGTACCTGGTGTGAGGTAAGATCCAGATCTATCAGTTTACATGTGGATATTCATTGGTCCCATGACTCCACACTGAAAAGACTTTGTAATGGGGTCACTGTACTATCAAACTATCATATGAATGGATTTGTTTCTGAACTGTTAATTCTATTGATCTCTGTTTATTTGAATGGGTAAATCATAAATCTTAAATTACTGTGGCTTTGTAATTAGTATTGTTTTAGTGTGGAGTAGGGGAATATTTTATCTTTTTATTTTTTGACTTAGGGTCTAATTTGGCCTAAGCTGGCCTTAAATTGACTATGCAGCTATGAACTTGAACTTCTAATCATTCTGCCTTTGTCTCCACCTTCCAAATGCTGATTCTGTATCAGTGACCAGGCCTGCCTTTCTACTCAGTACTAAAATTGGAAACTGGGAATCTAACTTTTCTTTGTTTCACAGTTGTTCTGCTTAGCATGGGTTTCAAATACTCAGGAGGCTAAGTCAGAAGCATAATTTAAGTCTAAAAGCTGGGACTTGTACAGCTCTATCAGTAAACATAGAAAAGGTAACCTCTCAAAGGCAGTGAGGCTGGGGAGGACGGCGAATGAATGCTGTACAGCAAACTTACAAAAGAAGCAAATACTGCACCTTGATTAAAATACACATTCACTGATTATTTATATTTTAACCTCCTTCCCAAATATATTAAGTAATTAGAAATGCTATAAATTGACAAATACACTAATTTTTTATTCACTTTTTATTCAAATCTCTGGCAATAGCAACTTATTTCTATTGTGAGCTTACATTGTTCTAGCAAGTAATATGTGCTGTTAAAAGAATTAAGAAGTCCTTCAATGGCACAAGGAATTAATTAATGATTCTATTATTAGTTGTTGACCAAATTAAGTGATTGTTCAATAGAACATATACTGATAAGATACCTGCAAGCTAATACCACAGTTTTTGTCCTAGCATTCATTTAAGAGAAGTAAAATACTGCAAGATGTTTGTGATAAAGTAATTTATTATCAAAAGCAAATAATTTTTAGAGAAGATGACAGATAGGAGCTAGGTAATTTAAAATATACCAGAAAACCTACATACTGCCAGGCGTAACACCAAGCTCACAACCTCCTATTCAGACCACTTGGCCTCAAGCTGCTCGATCATATTTATGGGACGAGGCCTTTACAGTACTGCAAATGTGCTGATGGCCATGCACAGGTCAGTATGGAAAATGTAGCAGAATGGATGGAGAGAGCGTCCATAATAATCAACTTCTAAAACAAAAGACTACATAAGAATTACTAAGCAGGCCAGGCACAGTGGTATACCCATTTAGTCCCAGCACTTAGAAGGCAGATGCCAGCCTCCAGAAGACAGATCTGTTGTGAGTTGTCAACCAGACATACCTGTGAGATACTGTCTCAAAAGACAACAGCAGCAGCAGCAGCAGCAACAACAACAACGAATCATCCTGAGGGAGGAACCCCAGACCCAGAAAAGAGACACGGTGTAGTATGTTCTCCATTCTAAGTGGACAGCAGCTGTAAAGGACGATCATGCTACAACTCACAGACCCAGAGACTACAGAACAAGGAGGGCTCAATGGGGGGCATGAATCTCCCTAGAGAAGAGGAAACAAAATAGATATCACAGGTGGACTGGGGTGGGTAGGGACAGGAACAGAAGGGATCAAGTCTGGGGAGAATGGAGAAAAAGTGTATACTGGGAGAGACTACTGGAATTGGTGATCTCAAGAACAAGCTAGAAGCCTAGTGTAATGAAAACTCCCAGGAGTCTCTAAAGGTAACTCCAGCTAAGACTCCTAGCCATAGATGGAAACCTTCAAGCACAAAACCTTCAACCTACAATTTGTCCTGCATATAAGATGTGCTGGGGTAAAGGTGGTGCAGAAATTGTGGAAGTGGCCAACAATGACTGGTCTAGCTTGAGATCCATGCCATGAGAGGGAGCTCACCCCAGACATTGCCTGGAGGATCAGAACCCAGAGGTGGGATAGCTAAATTGTTATCAAGGAGGCTCCACTAAGCAACAGATGGAAACAGGCAAAGACTTACAGTCAAACATTAGGCAGAGCACAGGGAGTCCTGTGCAAGAGGGGAAAGAAGGGCTGTAGGAGCCAAAGAGATGGAGGACACCACAGGAAACCCACAGAATCAACCAACCTCGGATCTTATGGGCTGAGACTGAACCAGGAAGCCTCGTGGGTCTGTCTAGACTTTCTGAACATTACAGTTGTGCAGCTTGTCTTCTTGAGGGACTCCTAACATGGGAGCAAGGGCTGTTTCTGACACTTTTCCTCCTGCTGGGGAGGAGACTACTCTTCCCGCAATTCCACATGCCATGTTTGGTTGATCTGCATGGGAGGCCTGCCCTTATTGAAGAGAAATGCAGGAAGAGTAGATGGAGGAAGGAAGTGGGAAGGAGGAACTGGGAGGAGAGGAAGAAGGGGAAACTGCAGTCAGGATATAATACCTGAGAGAAGAATAAAAAATAATAATAAAAAGAGGGAAAAAAATACCAAGCAGTTGCCTTAAACAATGAATAACATAGAAATAAAGTGGTTACTAAAGGAATCATAAACTGCTACACATCTAATATTTTAGTTTTTTACTTTACTAAAAAATAAGAACACAATATAAAACTTAAAAAAATAAATATCAATTTTAATTGTTTAACTTTTAAGGTCATCTTTAATCTTAAAAACCAGAGTAACTGACGAAGCAAGATGATCTGGTTGAACATAAGAGTCTATTTATGAGTTAATGCTTAGAAAACTTTTCCCCAAGGTTAGGTCTCTATAGGATTCAATGGATACTTTATAAGTAAATCTTGAATCTTCACCAAAATGAAGAAGTTAAAGGTTTAAATGCAGCCCCAGAGGCAATGTGAGATTAGCTGGCTATGCAACTGGGAGTTGAGAACTGCAGCTGCTATAAATAGATCCCGAAGTGCTCTTTGAGCATTTAATACAGGCCTTGGAGAATGGTCACAAGAGAGAGAGAGAGAGGAAGAACACAGTCTGGCATCATCCCAGTTGTCCCAGGAGACGCTGAAGGATGCTCAGGCCTAGAAAAAGCCCAATCAGTGAAGAAGCAGGGGAATAGCATGGGTCCAGGCAACGGTTACTTAGGAAACACTTGAAGAGAAGTTGTGAATTGGAGTGATTAATAGAGCCTTCTGCAGCAGCCCTGGAAGGGCAAGACCGTGCTTAGACTAAGTTCAAATAAATGGATGACGAATCCCATTTAAAGAAAACAACGACAATCTGGGCTTTCTCTACAGAATATGAAGTGAGTTTAGCCTACAGAGGAGGTGAAGGTCAAGAATGAATGAAGATAACCGCAGAGCCAGGCCAGTGGGGTTTACTTGTCACCCTGATGTCCTTAACTGGAACCTAGTTCTGATTCTGTCACTTAGGTTAGAGGGGGAAAAATCACACACCCCTCCAAATTTTATTGTTTCCCTTTGTAAAGGAACTGATGCTTCTGGGTGATTTAAATATATATTCTAGAGCTCTTCAGTACCACAGACTGCAACTATTAAAGCACTAATTAAGTGTAGATGTCAAAGAGTAGGACTGTAGATTCTGACCACCAGAAACGTGTGTTTTAGTGGTTCAGGGCAGCAACCTTACTGCATACAAAGTATAGCTTACAGGAATGTCACCCAGGGTGCCCAAAGAAAGGAGAGCCAGAGCCAAGGCAAAGGTCATGCTCCCCATTCCCACTCCTCCTTCTGCTACAGACAACTAATGGCAGAGTCAAAAAATATGCAAAGTATGAACACCACATGTCCTAAAGAGAGACCCCTGACAAGAGAATCACAGTGACCAGGAATTGAGAGCAATGGTTTTTGGTTTTGTTTGTTGGTTGTTTGGTGGGTGGGTGGGTGGGTGGGTTGGGTAGGTGGGTGGGTTGGTGGGTGGGTTGGTTGGTTGGTTGGTGGGTTGGTGGGGGGGTTGGTGGGTTGGTTGGTTGGTGGGTGGGTTGGTTGGTTGGTTGGTTGGGTGGGTTGGGGGTGGGGTGGTGGGTGGGTGGGTTGGTTGGTTGGTTGGTGGGTTGGTTGGTGGGTTGGGTGGGTTGGTTGGGTGGGTTGGGTGGTGGGTTTGTTTGTTGGGGTGGTGGGTTTGTTTGGTTGGTTGGTTGGGTTGGTTGGTTGGTTGGTGGGTGGGTGGGTGGGTGGGTTGGTGGATGGGTGGGTTGGTTGGTTGGTTGGTTGGTCTCAGAGACAGACCCTCTCACTGGCCTGAACCTTGCCAAGTCTGCCAGGCTATTGAACAGCAAACCCCAAGGACACACACACGTCTGCCTCCCCAGTGTACTACCACATCCTAGATTTTAACATGAGATGTAGTTATAAAAACAGGTTCAAATAACTCTAAGGCAAAGGGGCAATCTCCCAAAGCCCAGCAATAGATCTTTTTACTGAAGCCCTACCTAAGAAAGCTAAGGATGCTATTTCAATGGGATTTGGGTAAATAGCTAAAGCTTCTGTAGAACCTGAGCAGTTGTGGCGGTTTGAATGAGAATGGCTCCCTGGGCTCCTTGGTTTAAATGCTTAGTCAGCAAGGAATGATGTTTGGGAAGGCTTTTGAGGTGTGGCCTCCTTGGAGGACTTCTGTCATTCTGGTGGGCTTTGAAGTTTCTCTCTCTCCCTTCCTGACCACCCTGCTGCCTGAGCAGCAGGATGTAAAGGTCTCAGCTACTGCTCCAGAGCAAGCTTCCCACCACACGGACAGGATTAAAGCTCCTACACTGTAGGCAAGCCCCAATTAAATGCTTTCCCTTAGACTTTCCTTGGTCACAGTGTCTCTTCACAGCAATAGAACAGTGACTAACACAACAGTATGATTTTTTACAATGATATAAAAGGAATAGCAATTCAGTAGAAAACATACTTAAAATTTTTATCCTTTCTCAAGCTAGAAATATGTGGTGCAATTATATTCTTGTGGCACTAAACAGCTCCCAGTCAGCAATGTCATTTTATGAGGATAAACAGCTGATAATCCACCAAGTACTATAATGCAAAACTATGACATTCAGTAGGGGAAGTATATTAAACACATTTTCTCCTTATGGTCTGTTTAATCTATGATATTTTTATCCAGAAGTGTCCACAGAATCCAGAAACAGAAGAGTGCATGCATTGACGAAGGCAAAGCAATCTAACATCATGAGGAAAGCTGTGGATGCAGAGAGGCTGGTGAGTTTGGAGGTGCTGAACAGATCTAAGCAGGCTCACATAATCTGGAGGTGTCCTATTACAGAAATCACTGAGGGGTCAGGTTGTGACCCCTAGCTGGAATCAGCTCTGTATTTTACAACACAGGACAGAAGATTCTGGTGGCTTCCACTAATACCATCACTGTGTCCAGGAACACCACGAGATACAGTTGCCTTATATTTCAAAATGTATTCTTTCAGCATGAGAAATGGCACACCAAACACAGGCACATGTGGATAATAGTTCTGAACCACCGTAAAGTTGGAGGGTGTGTAAGAAAACATAAATTTCTCTGGGCAGATTATAAATTAGTATACAACAGTAAGGTTAATGTTAAATGTATAAAACCTAACATACAACATCAAATGGCAAACTTCATTACTTATCTGGTTGAATAAAACTGGCTGACTGCAGTTTAATTTTTCATGGCAAGAATAGCAGAGAGTATTGTGTGATAATTTTCTAATCTTGAATTAAAGTCTGGCATCTGAGCTACAAGAAAACCAGTTGAAGTCACTATGTGTTCATTAGTGACATCTTAAAATGTCCAATTTTAATAGAGATTTTCACCTGGAGTTCTTTCAGAGTTTAAGATAGATTTATATATGGAAAAGAAGTTTAGTTCTAATATTTCGGGATGAAAATAATACAGAAAAATCAGACTGGCATGTTCTTACGTAGTTACTGAAAAGCACGGAAGAGACAAATACACTGAAAGAAAAATGATAACTAACACACTATCAAGCAGATACATCTTCTCCCACGGGATTTAACTGCTCTCTGGATGCTGGAGATTTAATGTAGAGGATGGCCGAAATAAAACACATTACAACGTGTAGTATTTGCCAGGTTTGATATCTAGATGGGGCTTTCCCACAAAGTTTCTCTCCTTCACTAAGTTCAATGCCTGCCACTCTTCTGCTCTACATTTAATAACATTTCATGAGCATAAAAGTCTACAGAGAATGCTCAGTGCATCAGCTTTCCAGGACTAGTCTGACAGCGCTGATTATCTCAGTCTTTTGTACCGAAATGTTCTTAAATAAGAGATACACCAGCATTCTAGTTCACACTTCCGCCAGGCAATCACGGTGCATAGGAAACTGAAATTACAGTGGTGACTCTGTAAAGTCACTGCTATCAGCTTCATATCAAGATGAAACAGAGGCACACAAAGATGACATCACTTATTCAAGTTTACACAGCTAGGATCCAGAGGGAGTTTTAAAATAAGTATGTTACATTAGATTATCAGTCATTGATCAAAACATACAAAGTTGCAGATACTTTATGTTTATTTTACTATTTTAATTATATCTATGTGCCTAATTGGGTTCATTGTACATGAGTGCAGGCACTGTGAGGGTATCAGATCCTGGAGCTGGAAATAGAAGATGCTGTGAGCCACCAGCCAATGGATGCTGGGAAGGGGTCTCAAGTGCTTTCTGCAGACTAGTGTGCATGCTCTTAACTGCTGGGCCATATCTCCAGGCCCAGAGATGCAGATTCCTTTACCAGTATTTTCTAAACTTGTTTCTATTCTTCATCTAAGCCTCAGCAATTCAAACTGACCTCCAGTGAAAATTTTTGCTTAGATTCTTTCAATGTACCACCTACCTTTCAGAAACAGAGCAGAGCCCTGGGACTCAGACTCTTTTTTTAATCAGTTAAAGGATAACCTCCAGGGCATTGTGTTAGGAAAAATGTCATCAGTTGTTAAAGCTATTTCCTCAACAACAACAAATACAGAGACTTTATAAATTACCAACCTCAGGCATTAGCTACCATTGCTAATTCAAACACAAGTTACAGCTCAACATGGCGATGACAGTCCAACCAAAGAATGCTAACCTTTACTGATAAGTGTAATGAAAGAATAAAAAATGCAGCCAAGAAGTCAGAAGTTTAAAAATGCCCTAAATACCTCAAATTCCAGACCCTGCCCTCTACCTGTAAGTAAGTAAAAGGTCACATTTCCTGAGCCTGTACTCCCACGAACTAGATAAAAGGACTTAAGATAAGGCCCTTAGATATGCGATTCCCAACCTAGTAAAGATAGCAGAAAGCTTCTCCCAGGAACTAGCTGACCATAAAGTTAAACAATCTTGAGAGACAGGAAGCTTCTCCTTGTGATCTTCCAGTGACGCCATCCCTGCCCCCTTGGGTTGTGGCTTCTTCCTTTAAATACCCCTTCTCCCAGCTACTGGTCATCGAACTCCTGTGCCCCTGCGTGGGATACAAGCGAGTCTCGACCCCAGTGCACTGGTTCCTATCGATAAACCTCATGTGATTACAGCAAAGATGGTCTTGTGTGAGTTCTTGGGTGTGTTGTGTCATCCCGAGACTTGAGTGAGGGTCTCCCCACACTGGGGTCTTTCAGTGAGAGCCTGTGGATCAGGTAGAGATGATTTCTGTAACACGGAAAGGAATCTCACAGGCATGTGTGTATAGCTGATGTATGGACATTCTGACATACTTGACATTTTAAATAATGCAATTACAGAGGAAAAGACACAACATGGTTGACCAGAAAAGCCAAGCTATGACTAAAAGAGAACTGAACTGTGTGAGAAAGACCTTGCTCCTTTCAGACATTAGTTTATGTTCCCAAGAACACTGCTTTTGTTTTAAGTGAATCCTACTTGGACTACAAACAGGAAAACAAGCTGCACTGGAATCAACACAGAGACAACGATCCAATCTAATGCTCTGGATTTTCAGTTTCCTATTTAAATCTCCACCTGTAAACAACACTAGGACCATCCTCAAAGCTGGGCAGATACCTCGAGTGCAGTTCTGTGCTGCCGTTGTTATATTTGCTTCCTCTTTCCCAGACACCGAAGTCGGGAACACGGTAAACTCTCTCTACACAAAACACAAGGTTTTGAATAAAAGAGACCTAGAAAGAAAGAAATAAGATGTAAGAAATCATGCAACAATGAGAAAAATAATTGCAGACCACTTGAAATCACAATATGAACTTATTGACCAGAGAATACTACCTTCCTTTCTTTTTTCCTAAGACTCAGACTTTTACTCCAGGCTGACCTCTAACTTTTGTTCTTCCTTCCTAAGTGCTGAGATTACAGGCATGTGCCACACCTAGTCTGGGGGGTGTTAGAGATAGAAATCAGGGCTTTGTGCATTTTAAGGATCCCAACTAAGCTATACTCCAGACCCCAAATACTTTATCAACATGTTGAATTCTCATCATTATTACATTACTATGAGTCCTCTGTCATACTTAGTTTTCCAAATACAATTCTTACTTTTGGTGAGAATCTAATTAGTACTATACACTACAGAAATAAAATTTAAATCCTTTCAATGTTCCAACTATAACTCTTCAATGAGGTAATATTGTTTATGAGGGCTATGCATCATAAGAACTGAGTAAAACATAGGACATACTTTATACTGGGTAATATATAGAAAGTAAATGACTACATAAAATACAGGCACATATTAACTATAAAGCTTTAAAGAGTAAAAGAAAATAACCTTTTAAAAAGTAAAAAGGCTCTTCCTTTTCTGCAAAATTCTGGTCCCATGTTCATTAACCTGAAGTTTTGAGTCCACCCTTCTGGAAAGTTAATTTTCCTTCCTGTCATTTCTGTAACTATAGGTCCTGATTATGAACACAGCCTATAGTTGGAAGCTGTGTAGGGCAAGGGAGACTAAAGAGAGCTGCACCAAGATAAAGGAAGCCACCTGGGCATGCAATGACCTCTCCACTACATTCTCACAAAGACAGTGACCTGGGGACAGTCAGTCTGACTTTTTGTTCCCTTTCTCTTTTCTTCAATCCTTTTCTGACAATAAAGCCAATTTCTTCTTCCGCACAGGTCCGAAGTGGTACTTTCAAAACAGTTGGAGGTGATATTATCTCATTCTCCACCCACTAATGACAGCAATTAGATGTTAGCCACATCTGGTATATGTTAATAGTGCTCTGCCTTCTTTCTCTTCTTGTCCTTCTTCTAAAACCATGGTCATCCATTTTTCATATCATTTAGTCAAAACTGTTTTGTGAATCCTGACAGTGTCATGATTTCACAGTAGACATTCAAGCCCTTCTTTATCCACCGATGATCCTCACCGGTCTCTGTGTATTAAACTAACCTCTGACTGGTACCTTGGGTTCCAAGTGGTTCAATAATGTTAGCTTTGCTCATTTCCAACTGAAATGCTTTTTTAAAAAATGAATGTTCCATCAACCTCAATTCAAAAGGATGCAGTAGCTAATAGTTCTAATTGTTCTTAAAGCCATAACCACAGCAATTATCATTTTGTTTCTTACGTTGCCCTCCTACCACTGCTAATTAGTATACATGTCTGTCTTCTCTTGTCTGCAGTTCTAAAGTACTACCAGCTCTCAAAACGGGTTATTCCTTAACTCATTCTTCAGCAAAACCAGAAACTGAGATGAAATTTCTGGCTTTATGTTCCATTTTATGTGAATATCCATGTTATTAGAAAAATACTGTGATCATTATGAAGCTGTCTTAAGCCCTGCTAGAGTTATTATACATCTGAACAGTATTGCTTTTAAAATTACATTGATTTATTTTGTGTATATGTATGTGTGTGTGGATGTCTGAGTACATACATATTATGAGTATGTGTACACGTGTATGAGTGTTTATGTATGTATGTGTGTGACAAAAAGAAGCAAATATTTCTCTTCTGCTTTCAATTAACCTTTCAGCTTATCATCTTTTTTTGTAAAATAAGCTTGGGATAAAAAAGCAAAAAAAAACCAACTCTCCTCAGTCATCTTATTATATGGCCAAAGTAAATAGTTGTTTATTTAAGATATGGAAGTCATATGAAAAACATGAGTTAACCCAGGACATCAAGCTTCAGCATAATTTGCAAGCTCGGATGAAATGCAAATTACTAGCGGGCTTCTAAAAATATGATAAAACTAATATATCCAACAAAAATTACAAAAGTAATGTTTTAAAGTCTGAACTCAGCTTTTTTAAAAAAAAATCAAAGATATTGATTTGAATTAATCATAAATTCATTGTCTGATCATAAAATTAACAAAATGACAGCAATGTCAAGATAAGAGTTTAATTTTAAAAACTCAAGTATCCCACTAAAAACAGGAATAAATATTCATCAGAAGACCATTCATAGCAGCATTAATATATACACACATACATACACACATATATATGTATATATATGCAGTCACAGAAAGCTGAAAAGTTACACAATCAGGCTGTCACGTCCAGAGTCCCTGACTCTTGAGGATTACTACCCAGTAGACATTCGTGTGCAGAGTTCCGACAGGTGGTACAGTCTCAGCCATTCATGCATGAGTGAAAATGAAGTCATGTGCTCCCTATGAGAGCTTCCAAATTATGCCCCCTGCCCCCCCCCCAAAATAAAAAAACCACAGAGGACTTCTGCAAAGGCGAGGAGACGGACAGACAGGAAGACGGGAAAATTATGGTGACGGAGGAAAGAGCTCATGAATTCTGGCACACTGAGCATTGAGGGCCAGCGAGATGACTAAGCAAATAAAGGTGCTCACGGCCAAACCTGAAAACCTGAGTCTATCCCTGTATGCAAATGGTGGAGCTCATTCCCACTTGTTATCCTTTGACCTCTAGAGGGGTATCATGGCACTCACATGCTGCCCCATGAATGCAAAACAATTCTACTCAGAGTTACCATTTCTTTCCTGGCTAGATTTTTTATGTCGAAGTAGCAATGACCCAGGTTTAAAGTCTGAATGCATATGACCTTCAGTAGAGACTCATTTCTTTCCCAAGACATTGCCTAAGAATTCTAACGGAACTGTGGATATTGAAGACACCCTAACTTCCAGGGTCCTTGTGGTATGGATGTTAACCTGATCTATTCCGAACCTCCAAGGTACGCCTCAGGAATCACAGAGATCAAACAGTAATGTCAAACTCCACCATGGTTCCACATCTGGCTGCTGTAAAAACACAGACCTCCCGTGAGGACCGTTCCCCATGTTTAGCTATGCTTTACTTTCTTCTGAGTGCCCACTTCTCTGCTGATTCTCCTGCTCAATAAGATCTCCAAACCTGCTTCATAAACTGGCTATTCCTGAATTTGGCCTGACCCTAAATAACTGGACCCTAGATGTCCTCAGGCTGCTGAGGACAGCATCAGGGAGGGTGGGCTTGGACCTGGAACAACCCACAAGTTCAGTCACTAATTAATATTAATTAACACAGTGACACCATTAAGGGCAGAGATTACAAACAACACAGACTGCAGAGAAAGAAGGAAAGGGACAAACTGCACCACAGACGTCAGCACCAGCACTTGTGTGAGGAGAGACCTGATACCTGGGATGACTGAACACACTAGGTAAATTGTCCACTTCCTTTATCTTTGTCTCAATGAAAACCAAAAATGAAACCAAAATACAAAAACAAAACAAAACCTTGAAACAAGACCAGGCATTAAAAAGATCATAAATGCCACAAATGATCAGGTTCAAGAACCAAAAAGGGAAAGCCGTTAGAGAACATGTGAGTGTGAAATGACGAGGACTATTTTGGAGAAGTTTATGCTAAATAGTTAAGGCTTGCGAGTGGAAGACAGCATTCCTTGTAAAATGTGAATTCCTAAACCTACCAAAGAACATGATCAGCACAGTAAGTAGGGCTTGAAATAAGGAAAATGGACCTTTGCTTCCATTCAGAAGTTTGTATTTTGCATATTAACCATAAGATGTGACTTAATACTTGGAACAGGATAGAAAAGAGCAATCACGCAGTAGATGAATTTATATTTTTAAAGATTTTTTCTATTATACATGTTTAAGTGTTTTGCCTGCACAGACACCACCACAGGTGTGAAGATCAGGAGAAGGGCCAGATCCCCTGCACCTGTCCCGATGGGAGTTGTGGGTTGCCCTGTGGTGCTGGGGAGAGGACATAACCACTGAGCCATCTCTCTAGCCACAATTATTTATTTTTAGATGTATAAAATTGTGCAAGATAGTAACTCTGCAATTGAATAAAACATTTGAAGACCCTAAGATGCCAAGATAACTTAGATGTATTAATTTTCTTAAAAAAAAAAAAAATCCTCAGGAAAACTTCATAGTCTCACAGTAAAGTGACATCATTTTCATTGCCTACTGAGATAAAAGAATGCTGCTGTAGTTCTAAGTTCCTGGAGCTTCTCATACATTAGGAGTTAACATATAATGTTCCCTTTGAGGTTAGAAGAAACAAAATGTGCTAGCACTTTCTCTTATTAGGGATTCTTCCATTTTCTGATTAGCCTATTTCAAAAGCTCAAAGAATGATGCGAAAATATTTTATCATGTATGTACATAAGCTATAAAAACCCTGTAATTAAGATGACTAATACATGATATTCTTTCACTCAGAGGACTAAGGCATTTACTAGGCTACACTGGTGTCTAACATCCCTAAACTGCTTATGCAAACAATGTGATGGCATAAATAGGTGTTAGGATGACCGACTTCCTTCCTTCAGGGATGCTGAAATTAGAACGTAACTAAGCAGGACGGTGTATGGTCAACCTCAAAGAAACTCCAGCAATGGGGCTTCAGACAACTGGGCAGATAACTTGCCCACGCTTTCAGGTCGATGCTAGAGGAAGCAAGCGTGTTTCTGATGACCTCTGTGTGCTGATTCTGTAGTTCCTATCTACACAAAACCTTGTGTGTTCTTGTTGCACTCCTCTGCCTGGTCTCTCGTCGTCGTCTCTGCCTTCACAGTGAAGCACAGCCGTGACCCAACATGTTGACTCCTCTGAGTTCTCCCAGACAAGCACTGAGACGCTGCACACAGTACTACTCATTTACTTGATGGTACAGGAAAGTAAAATTTCAAAAAATAATGTATGGACCTGACTGAAAGAAGATGTGAAAATTGCTTTTAAGTAAATTTAAGAGGAATATAGTAAATGAGGGATTCCTTCTAGAGCAGAAGCCATTCACTTGGGACAAATGATTTTTGTTTTGGTTTGTGACTTAAATTCCAAATTATTAATTAAATCCAAACAATGAATAATACGATTACATGATGAAAATAGTTATTGAAAATGGCCCTTGGAATTCGTTCTCAAGAGAATCATGACTGTGACTTAGTCATCCCTTCTGCAATGTCTTGTGGCCCAGAGGGTTTCCTGCACAACGAACATCTCTGTTTCCTATTTTATAAACAAAATAAGGTCAGACAAGGCTCAATCTTTGAATTCACAACTTTAAAGTTTGAACCATTAGATTTACAAACGAAAAATGATCTCTCCACCTATGCAGTGTACCTCATCTGACCCAAGCTAATCAAAAACTTGTTCATTCAGATCCAAATGAACACAGTTTTAAATCTGCAGGGGATCTTTCCTGTTACATCATCTCCTGTTTCTTTCAGGTATGTCAGCAAGGAGTGTCTTAGGCCCCCAAGAGAGGGAGGCAAGCACTGGCCATCAATGACCTGCATCCCCAACCCACACTATCACACTGCTATGGTCCTTGTCAGGAATTCTTCTGAAAGAATTCTTCATTTCTGTCTTGTCCCCGAATCTTCTTCCTGCCCCAAAAGACATTGGTCCCACTGAAATCCCACCCACCAATCTGAAGGATGTCTTTGGTCATACACAATCTTGATTTGTCTATTATCCTCAAATAAATAAATAGTGCCCCCCTTCACTCTTAGAAGCATTCTGACAGGCAGATGAAGTACATGATTATCACTCTGGACAATGTGCAGAAGCCCTCATCTCGTGCTCAGACTGTAGAGGTGACTAGGACTGCAGAGGTGACTGCTCCTTCTTTTACAATTACTTTCTTCCTTAGCTTATGCTTTGTTCCCCTTCACTAACTCGTCCTCTTTACCATTCTACTGAGAGGATGAGGACTCAACTCTTTCCCAATTACATTCATGCTTCAGGTGACATTCAGTTCCATGATTTCAATGTCCTATGTAATGAACAGCAGAACTCTCATCACCAGTCCAGCCATCTCTCCTAAACTTCCAACAAGCACCTGTGTGGCCCAATCTCAGCTTAAAATGTGCAGAGCTGACCTCTTCTCTTAACGTTACCAACATGCCAGTTAACAATCCTGGCCAGCTATGCCTGATTACAAAGGTGGTGTTATCCACTACTCATCCATCCATAAATTAAATGTACTGACTTTTATCTGTTATTACATCTTAAATAAAAAATCTTCTGCTAAAACACGAATCTGAGCTACAGTTTTTCTCCCTTGGTGATTAAAACAACTGGTTTCTCCAATTCCAAATCCAACCTGTTGCAATTGAGTCTTTACTTGATGACTTAAAACATGTGGTTCCCAAGGAAGCGCAAGGCCCTGGGTTCGGCCCCCACCCCCAAAAAAAAAAAAAAAAACCAAAAAAAAAAAAAAAACAAAAACATGTGGTTCCTCAAACTTCCCTGGCTACTCACCACCCTAGGAATAAAACTGCAGATCCTTAGCATGGCCTCTGACCTTCAGAAGTGATGTACCAAGCTCTGACCATCTACCACAATCCAGGAGTGAATGCATGGCAGGAACACACAATGCAGCAAACCTTATACTTTCTGTCACTGTCTGGAGCCTTCTCCAGAAGTTTGGGTAATTTGTTTATTTCATCTAGGATTTTGAATAAGTCCTTCTTCAACAACTGGCTGTTCTAATGGACTCTACTTATAGTAGTTATCTAGTTAATCTCTTTACCCAGTTCTCCAATATCACAACAAATTCTCCACAATATTTATTAAATAATTATATATAACCATTCATATATAAATAAACCTGAACATATTGGGTCTCATTGGCAGAGTTCAAGGCTCAAACAGTGCATTCTCATATGAAATATGTATCTCATATCTGTGCAAATGAAATAAGGACACAAACTAAAAATATAGAGAATAAAACCTATAGCCAGACCATTCAATTCCAGTTTTAGCATCACCACTACATGTGCAACTTTGAGCCACCTAGTAACACTGTACATAACTTTCATCATTTAGAATGTAAATAATTCTGTCTGAGGATTCTAAATATTGAATAAGTCGAGAATATGAAAACCATTTGAACAGTGACAGCTGCAAGAGGAAAGGACTCAGACATGTGTAAAGGCAAGGCCCATCTTCTGATGCCAGTCTGATTTAGAGAGTGGATTTCAGCTTCTGAAAGACCAGACTAGCTGACCTTGATTATTCTACCTAGCAAAACTGTCCATGAAAAAAACAGACCAAAGCAACTCTTAAATAAAAACCAACTCTACACAGGATATTGGGAACTAAGGAAATAAACACAAACACACACACACACACACACACACACACACACACACACACACACACACACACACACACACACACACACACACACACACACACCTACAAGGGAAAAATAAATAACAAAACATCTAATCAAAGCAGTCTAGGGAAAAATAAAATGAAGAAAAGAGAGCAGACACATCTGGTAAGACAAGTCCTGAGTATTAATGTCTCAGGTACATCCTGAAAGGAAAGACTAACAGATAGGACTCACTTTTGCTGCCTCTCAGACACCACCTTACCATCATGTATGGCACCACCTTAGGATAGAAGTTATTACAGACAAATGAAAATAGGAAAGACCTGGCTCTTTTTTTTACTAAAAAAAAATATGTTAGAAACATATATTTATGTTAAAAACCCTATTTATTTAGCGTGTGTATGTGATATGGGATGGCCAGAGTGCACATGTGGAGGACATAAGACAGCCTATGGAAGTCACTTGTCTCCTTCTGCCACGTGGGCCCTGGGGATCAAACCCAGGTCACAGCAGGAGGTGTTTTTACCCACAGAAGCATTCCCTGAGCCTTGACGAGCTACTCTGGTATTTGACATTTGAAACCACATCATAACTAAGGCAGCAATCAATCAAAAGCATATTGCATTTCTAAATACATATTTACCAAGGGTAGGTGCACTCAATTTCATAAAGCAAGCACAAGAAGATCTAAAGCTACAGAGGATCTCTAATATAATTATGTCAGAAAACTTCAACATCTCACACTTACCAATAGAAAGGTCATCCCAAAAAACTAAAGAGAAATATTGGAGGTAAATGATGCTGTATGTCAAACAGATATCTCTAAGAGACAGCTACAGAATATGTGCTAGAGAATACACATCTTTACTTAGCAGGAACATGGAACTTTCTCCAAGTAGGTCATATACTAACAGGCAAACCAACCCTCAACTAATATGAGAGCTGAATTCCATCCTGTCTTCTAGCTGAACACAATGAAAAAAAGCTAGGCAACAAGAAACACTTCAGAAACTAGACAGACCCAGGAAGACTGACCCATACATATGCTGCTGATTGTTAAAAATGAAGTCACCAAAAAGGTCCACAGGGAAATGGAAAATACTGCTATAAACGAAGGACAATGAAAACACATGTGCCCAGTCTGTGTGACATAGGAAGACACCCAGAGGAAGTTAAACAGCACTCAACATCACATTGAAAGTCAGAAACAACTAAAACAAAAAACAGTTATGGATCAAAGATCTCAACCTGAGACCTCATGATCTAAAGCTGCCAGGGGAAAAAAACACAGAAAACACAGCATTTGGATGGAGTCCAGTACCAAAGATAAAAGGAGTGACAACTGACAGACTGGGTCTCATGAAACCACAAGCCTCACAGCACAGGAAACCACAAATAAAGAGGCGGCCTACAGAATGGGAGTGCACACCTTTAATCCCAGCAGAGGCAGAAGCAGACCCACATGGCAGGAGAGAACTGACTTCCACAGGCTATCTCTGTGAGTTTGAGGGCAGTCTGGTCTACAGCGTGAGTTCAGGGATAGCCAGGGCTACATAAAGAAACCATGCCTCAAAAAGACAAAAAAGAAAAAAAAAAGGAAGAAAAAAGAAAAAAGGAGACAGAGAGAATTAAGTAAGAGAGAGTGAGAAAATCTATTTTCTTTCTGAAAGAGGATTAGCATTTAGAATATAGAAGAAACTAAAGCTATGAAATATCAACAAAATAACTCAATTTAAAGTTAGACTATGGAACTAAACATAGTTCTTTTTAAAAGAAAAAAATACAAATAGATAGAAAATATGCTAAAAGGTGCTCACCACGCTTAGCTTTCAGGGAACTGCAGATTAAAGCTGCTCCAGCACTCTAGCTCACCATCTAATGGGTATCATCAAGACTACAACATCAACAAATGCTCATGCAGAAGTGAGGAAAGGGTTCTCTTTCAGACTGTTGTGAGGGTGTAAGCCACTAGACTCAAGTTTTCTTAAATAAAAAAAAAAAATCATATATAAAAAGACAGTCTGACCCAGCTCTCTCAGTCCAGGCTAACCCAATCCACACCCCATTTCCACACGTGCACGTGCACACTCAGTGCTGCCACAGTCGTAATAGCCAGGACATGAAAATGACAGGTGCCAGGAAAGACAAATGCTGCAATGTTCTCTCATACGCCAGGCTTAGCTCTTTAGTTCTACATGTCTGACATTGAGTGCCTGTGGAGGGGGGTAATTAGCATGAGTCTGTGGGGTCAGGATAATATAGGTAACATGAAAGAAGAGGGTGGTGATATTGGGAGTGGAAAGGGTTAAATGGGGAATGGTATTAAGAGGGTAAGGGGACATAAAGGTATGGGAGGAGGACAGTTAACAAAATTAAAGATATGGGGAAAAAATCACATAGAAACCTACTATTTTCTAAGTGAATTAAAAAATATGAAAATACTTCATAGAGGGGTGTGATGGTTTGCATATGCTTGGCCCAGGGAGTGGCACTATTATAAGGTGTGGCCTTGTTGGAGGATGTGTGTCACTGTGGGGGTGGGCTTGGAGACCCTCCTCCTAGCTGCCTCCTAGATGCTCATTCTGTTCCTGGCTTCCTTCAGATGAAGATGTAGAACTCTCAGCTCCTCCTGCACCATGCCTGCCTGGATGCTGCCATGCTCCTGCCTTGATGATAATGGACTGAACCTCTGGACCTATAAGCCAGCCCCAATTAAATGTTGTCCTTTATAAAACTTGCATTGGTCATGGAGTCTGTTCACAGCAATAAGAACCTAAGACAGAAGTTGGTACCAGGAGTGAGGTATTGCTATGATAGGCCTGACCATGCTTTTGTTTAGAAGAATGTAGATTTTGGGACTTTGGATTTGTAAAGCAGTGGAATGCTTTACATGGGGCTTAATGGGCTATCTTAGTAAATGGGGAAGACGTAATTACTAAGAGTAATTTGAACTGTTCAGACCTGACCCAAGATGGTTCAGAGGAGAATTTCAGTATGTGGCCTAGAGACTGTTTTTTGTTTGTTTGTTTGTTTGTTTTGTTGGGTTTTTTGTTTTTGTTTTTTGGGGTTTTTTTGGGGGGGTATGTGGCTGATTTTTGCCATTGTATGAAGAGTCTGCCCGAGGTTAAGATGAAGAGATTTAGATTAATTTCTTTGAAAAAGGAAGTCTCAAAACAGCCTGGTGTAAATTCTGTTGTGTGGTTGCTGAAGTTCACACTTATGAAGAATATTTTAATTAAAAAAAGGAAGTTGAGAAAGGAAAAATACAAAATATATGGTTCAAGTATTAAAGGGACACCAGGAAGTGAAATGGAGCTGAGTCCTGTGTTCAAGGATATTAAGTGGAATCAAGGAAGTGGTGATCTGAGGCAAGATCCCACCCAGCTAAGTTAGCTCCAAGCAACTTAGTACAAACCTTTAACCCAGGAGGAAAAGACAAGCAGATCTGAGTTCAAGGCCAGCCTAGAACAGAGCAAGTTCTAGGTGAAGAAAAGCTTAAGTCCAGGTGTGGTGGTACACACCTTTACTCCCAGGAGACATAGAGATCTCTAAATTCAAGGTCAATCCACAGAGCAAGACCCAGGACAGCCAAGCTTAGGCAGTGAAGGAGTTAGAAAAGAGGAAGCTAGTGATGATGTAATAGAACAAGGCGCCCTGTTCCAGCTCCTGCAAGCACCAGAACTCAGCAGCTTCAGCCATCAGTCTCTGCCTTTATATTCAAGAGGAGGAGACTACTGGGACAATTGATGCTGGTCAGCTGGAGCTAAGAAGTTAGCAGTAAGAAGAGATCAGCATCACTGAGGTGGAATCTTCAGGGAGGTGTTTTCTGAGAGCACAGAGAAGCTGTGTTCCAGAGAGAGCCCGGGTTGTACCTCATGCTGCAGCTGTACTTGATAATGTGTAAGAGTCACCCAGGTGGTACTGGTTTTGAACATGAAGGTGTCATGAAGAACAGCTAAGGCTTGGGACTGTGAGAGGTCATGGAAGGCCATTGGTGAAAATAGTTGTAGTTGACAAACCAGGCTAAAGGGGTAATGCAAAGGAGTTGTGGCTTGGCACCATGAAGAGAGCCTATGAAAGGCTTTTGGTGAAGCCTGGTTGCAGCATAAAACCCCAGTGTACCATGGGATGATCATCAAGAACAGCAGTGGCAATGGAGTGGGTTAACCTGAGCTTAGAGTGCTACAGAAGGCAGACCTGGAGAAGTCTCCTCTGGAGGAGCCCAGAAGATCATGTGTGGATCCCAGACATTGAAACAAGCTGTAACACTGAAGCTGCCTTGGAGACCCAAAGATATTAAAGATGCCAGAGCCACCAGCTACCTGCTGAGAAAAGCTGCTAACAGGCAGTAGTTCAGAGAAAGAAGTTTGTGCAGACAACAAAGATAAAAAAGGACTCTTCAAATCAAGATCTGAAGACCTCGATGACATCAGACATGGAGATGGCAGTTTGAAGTTTGCCCAGCTGGTGGCCTGTCTTAATTCGGGAATCATAGTTAAGTGATTGGATGAATCTCAGAAGAGACTTTGAACTTTGGACTTTTAAAATTGTTGATACTGTTATAGACTATGGGGACTTTGGAAGTTAGACTAAATATGCCTTTTTATTATGCTATGTTTAAGGCCTCTGTAGATTCATGTGTTTGAACAAGCCAATGGAGGCCAGAGAGTGGAATGTGATGGTTTGCATATGCTTGGCCCAGGGAGTGGCACCATTAGAAGATGTGGCCTTGTTGGAGGAAGTGTGCTTGGCAACCCTCCTCCTAGCTGTCTGAGGATGCTCATTCTGTTCCTGGCTTCCTTCAGATGAAGATGTAGAACTCTCACCCTCCTGCACCATGCCTGCCTGGACGCTGCCATGCTCTGGCCTTGATGACAATGGACTGAAGCTCTGGACCTGTAAGTCAGCCTCAATGGTGTCCTTTATAAGACTTGCAGTGGTCATGGTATTTGTTCATAGCAATAAAACCCTAAGAAAGGGGTGTCTTGCATTACCAGATAATCTGTTCCCAGAAGCAATGAGACAATACACAAACACCCCAGAGGCCTCTGTAGGCACTCTTGATCAGGGAGACACCAGAGGTTCCCAATGCAACACAAGCTCTTGCCTTTCTTGGTTGCCCTCCAGAACTATATGATAAGGCCCTATTGCATGGTGAAGACACCATGCATCATGCATGTAACATACAGAGAAGTCAAAGTGGATCTGAGGTGGAAACCGCCTTCCTGGTGGCTAGCTATCAAAGTATTGAAAGGCACTTTGCTTCCTCACATGTGAGCCTGTGCGCTTCCTACCATGTGAGCCTGTGTGCTTCCTACCATGTGAGCCTGTGTGCTTCCTCACATGTGTGCCTGTGTGCTTCCTCACATGTGTGCCTGTGTGCTTCCTCACCTGTGAGCCTGTGTGATTCCTCACATGTGTGCCTGTGTGCTTCCTACCATGTGAGCCTGTGTGCTTCCTACCATGTGAGCCTGTGTGCTTCCTCACATGTGTGCCTGTGTGCTTCCTCACATGTGTGCCCGTGTGCTTCCTCACATGTGTGCCTGTGTGCTTCCTCACATGTGTGCCTGTGTGCTTCCTACCATGTGAGACTGTGTGCTTCCTACCATGTGAGCCTGTATGATTCCTCACATGTGTGCCCGTGTGCTTCCTCACCTGTGTGCCTGTGTGATTCCTACCATGTGAGCCAGTGTGATTCCTCACATGTGTGCCTGTGTGCTTCCTACCATGTGAGCCTGTGTGCTTCCCACCATGTGAGCCTGTGTGCTTCCCACCATGTGAGCCTGTGTGCTTCCCACCATGTGTGCCTGTGTGCTTCCCTACCATGTGAGCCCGTGTGCTTCCCTCACATGTGTGCCTGTGTGCTTCCTCACATGTGTGCCTGTGTGCTTCCTCACATGTGTGCCTGTGTGCTTCCTCACATGTGTGCCTGTGTGCTTCCTACCATGTGTGCCTGTGTGCTTCCTCACATGTGTGCCTGTGTGCTTCCTCACATGTGTGCCTGTGTGCTTCCTCACATGTGTGCCTGTGTGCTTCCTACCCTGTGTGCTTCCTACCATGTGAGCCTGTGTGATTCCTCACATGTGTGCCCGTGTGTGCTTCCTCACCATGTGTGCCTGTGCTTCCTACCATGTGAGCCAGTGTGATTCCTCACATGTGTGCCTGTGTGCTTCCTATCATGTGTGCCTGTGTGTCCTACACATGTGTGCCTGTGTGCTTCCTACATGTGTGCCTGTGTGCTTCCTCACATGTGTGCCTGTGTGCTTCCTCACATGTGTGCCTGTGTGCTTCCTACCATGTGTGCCTGTGTGCTTCCTCACATGTGTGCCTGTGTGCTTCCTACCATGTGAGCCTGTGTGCTTCCTACCATGTGTGCCTGTGTGCTTCCTACCATGTGTGCCTGTGTGCTTCCTCACCTGTGTGCCTGTGTGCTTCCTCACATGTGTGCCTGTGTGCTTCCTCACATGTGTGCCTGTGTGCTTCCTCACATGTGTGCCTGTGTGCTTCCTCACATGTGTGCCTGTGTACTTCCTCACATGTGTGCCTGTGTGCTTCCTAACATGTGTGCCTGTGTGCTTCCTACCATGTGAGCCTGTGTGATTCCTCACATGTGAGCCTGTGTGCTTCCCTCACATGTGTGCCTGTGCTTCCCACCATGTGAGACTATGTGCTTCCTCACCTGTGTGCCTGTGTGCTTCCTCACATGTGTGCCTGTGTGCTTCCTATGTGTGCCTGTGTGCTTCCTCACATGTGTGCCTGTGTGCTTCCTACCATGTGTGCCTGTGTGCTTCCTACCATGTGAGCCTGTGTGCTTCCTACCATGTGAGCCTGTGTGATTCCTCACATGTGTGCCCGTGTGCTTCCTCACCTGTGTGCCTGTGATTCCTACCATGTGAGCCAGTGTGATTCCTCACATGTGTGCCTGTGTGCTTCCTACCATGTGAGCCTGTGTGCTTCCTACCAGCCTGTGTGCCTGTGTGCTTCCTCCCATGTGTGCCCGTGTGCTTCCTCACATGTGTGCCCGGTGCTTCCCTCACATGTGTGCCGTGTGTGCTTCCCACCATGTGAGCCTGTGTGCTTCCCCACCATGTGAGCCTGTGTGCTTCCCACCATGTGAGCCAGTGTGCTTCCCACCATGTGAGCCAGTGTGCTTCCTACCATGTGAGCCTGTGTGCTTCCTACCATGTGAGCCTGTGTGCTTCCTCACATGTGTGCCTGTGTGCTTCCTCACATGTGAGCCTGTGTGCTTCCTACCATGTGAGCCTGTGTGCTTCCTCACATGTGTGCCTGTGTGCTTCCTCACATGTGAGCCTGTGTGCTTCCTCACATGTGTGCCTGTGTGCTTCCTACCATGTGAGCCTGTGTGCTTCCTACCATGTGAGCCTGTATGATTCCTCACCTGTGTGCCCGTGTGCTTCCTCACCTGTGTGCCTGTGTGATTCCTACCATGTGAGCCTGTGTGATTCCTCACATGTGTGCCTGTGTGCTTCCTACCATGTGAGCCTGTGTGCTTCCTACCATGTGAGCCTGTGTGCTTCCTCACCTGTGTGCCTGTGTGATTCCTACCATGTGAGCCTGTGTGCTTCCTACCATGTGTGCCTGTGTGCTTCCTACCATGTGTGCCTGTGTGCTTCCTCACATGTGTGCCTGTGTGCTTCCTCACAGGTGAGCCTATGTGCTTCCTCACATGTGAGCCTGTGTGCTTCCTCACATGTTTCTGTGTTGTTCCTCTCACATTGACGCCTGTCAAAGGAAAAGTTTCATAACACTGAAATATAAATCCCTTACAGTTTTCCCTATGAGAATAAGAACAAAATTTTCTTTTGGTGAAGAAAAAGAAAACACTAAGGTCCTCCAAATAAAAGTAGTAAAATATGATGAAAGGTTGTTTGTTTGACATTTTAATAGATGAATTATGAAAAGCAATTGTGTGAAAAATAATAAGAAAGCCTTGAAAAGCTCGTTCATTTTCACTGTTACTGAAACTTTGTGAAAGTTACATTCTTCCATTCAGATGATCTGAGACAGAGCATTCAGTCAAGGTCTGTCACCTGCTTTATACTATGCTTGCTTTTAAAGTGAGGTGTCTTTTCTAGAAAATAAATGGTACTGGAGATCATTATATTAAGGCGAGTATACCAAACTCATGAAGATAAACGTCACATGAGTTCTTTCATGTGATGCTGGCTGGTCATATGTCATAGAGTTATATGGAAGGAGGACTCTTACTTGAGAAAATGCCTCACAAGATCTAGTTGTAAGTAAGATTTTCTTACTTATTAATGGAGTAGGTTCCACCCCGTTGCTGGTGGAGTCAACCCTGGGCTGGTGGTCCTGGGTTCTATAAGAAAGCAGGTTGAGAAACCATGATGACCAAGCCAGTAAGTCCATGGCCTCTGCATCAGCTCCTGCCTCCAGCTTCCTGCCCTGTTTGAGTTCCTGTCCCGACTTCTTTCAAAGGTGAACAGTCTGGAAGTGTAAGTCAAACAAACCCTTTCCTCCCAACTTGATTTTCGGTCCTGGTGTTTTGTCACAGCAATAGCAAGCATAACTAAGAAACATGTGGAAACTGTGTGTGTGTGTGCATGTGTGTGCGCCTGTGTGTGTGTGTGTGTGTGTGTGTGCACCGCGCGCGCGCACACACGTGCATCTGTATGTGTGTGCATGTGTGCGTGTATGTGCATGTGCCTGTGTCTGTGTGCACGCGTGTGTCTGTGTGCACGTGTATGTCTCTGTGTGTGTGTGTGCGCGCTCATTCCTGCATATACATATATGACACATAAAAGTAACAGACTATGAACAGAGGAGAAGTCTAAAGAAAGAGAGGGGACTAAGACACTAATAGGTAGAAAGACGAGGGAAAAAGTTGAGGCAATATGAAGGAAGTAAAATAATATCTATCTAAATGTGTGAATATATGTACACAAACACACACACACGCACACACATATATATACAGATTTATGTTATAATGAAACCCATCATTTGAAACACCAAAAAATTTACACAAAGGTAATTTAAGAAAGATAATTTTATAAATAATCCAAAATCTATTATCTAATTATATGAATTTAAAACATGCATCTTTTATCAAACAAAAATTACATTTTTAAGAAAGGAAAAATCAGACATGCTCTACATGAAGTCCAGTAACAAAAAATTTGGGAACAATCATACCTCATCTGTGTTATAGATTATCTGGAGACCTGAGGAAATCATTTCCACCAGGTAAAGGAGAAAGAGTGAGACTGCATTTATCTGAAAACAAACAGCAACATTTAAAGGTTAAAGGAAAGAATGAAAATATTATGCTATGAAATTGAGTATACATGCTATCATTTTCTCCAATAGTGTCAAATAAAAATAATTTCTTCCCATCAATAAAAAAAGAAATGAACTTAATCTAGAACATGAAAGCCAGTATTTTATAGGAAATGCTAAAATTCCATTTTCACTGTGCTGGTTAACACATGACTGGGTCTGAGAAGGCCCTAAGGAGAATTCTTAGCATGGTTTCTGTAACATTTCTTTCCTTCAATTTTCAAATTTGGAGTCTAAAGTACTTCTTTTTGGAATACTTTCACCCCCGAGGAACTAATATAATGACATCTATTTAAAATATATGTAAATGAAAAAGCTATTTAAGAAGCAAGACATCGCACCTCCACCAACGCACTGTAAACACTAAGGAGCACATCTCGAAAACAGTCGAAATCACACAAACAGATTTATGGAAACAAAGGAACATGCTACCTATAATCATTGATATGCTCCATAATTTATAACTACTTATGAAAGTGTTATGAACACATGGAAATATTGGTCTATTAAATATATGCTTTATATGATCCAAACAAAAGCAATGCTTCCCAACATCATCATAAAAGATGATGATAGCATAAGTATCTCACAGAAAGAACTGGGAAAGTAGTCTCCAATATGGACACATTTTCAGTGAGGATTAACTTTCAATGTCAGCTTGACTAGATACAAGGGCACCTGGAGAGCTTGTAAAACGCTGTCTCTGGACGTCGAACAAAAAGGCAGAGACGTGCAAATTCTTGCTTTCTCTGCCAGAGCTAGACAGTCATCTTCTGGCTTCACTGTTTCGCTCTATGTTCTCAATCTGGGAGTTGGAGACTCACACGTCATGCATTGTTTCCCAGCTGTTGGACCCTTAGCCTCTGACTGAGAACCACACTGTCAGACTCAGAATGGGCTTCACCACTGGAATCCGTGCCAATCCCTGTCACTAGTCTGCTGTGGGACTCAGCATCAGTAAGCATGTGACCTGTGACCAGCCGGCGGGGGGGGGGGCGATGGTACGTGACTGTGACTCCATGCGAAGGCTTGAGTTCAGTTACACAGTGAGCTCTACCTAGTGATGCCACATTTCTCAGGGAAATTTAAACAGTTACATGAGCCATTCCCCAAATACTACCTATGGACACTCAAGTCTGACCATGCCTGGTCTCAAGTACATGTGCACATCTATGCTTCTTGCCATCCCTCCCCAGTGGTGCCTTAACTCTGAAACTATTTGTAATGTATCTTTGATAATCAAGGAAGCCAGCAACAAAAGATTCTCAAATATCCTATCTCATAAGATTGCATTTAAACATGAAACGTGAAGAATTGCTTAGAGTTTGAGGATGAATTGTTCTAAACTTCTATGTGGTAATTGTTGCATAAATCAGAATACACTAAAAACACAGAATAGTACATCTCAAATAGATAAACTACATGGTATTTGAAGTATATAAAACTACAATTAAATAAATAAATTTTAAGAAAAATTATGTCAGGACACTGCAAACCTGAGTTAAAAAGTAAAAATAAGCAAGGTAAGGTTTGCGTGTACATGGGAAGGTTCATATTCCCTAACAGCAATAGGGAGAGTGTTCCCTAACTTACCTCTAGTTTTCACTGAGTAACAATAGGACGTTGGGGCAAAAAATTACTAGATGCCTTTCAAATTCTTGCACAAAGAAGTGCTATGCTAGTGGAGCTCTCTGCTGTTAAAATGGGGAAAAAGGGGTTGCTAGCTGGCACAAGGTGTAATTGAACAGGAGGAATAACTTTAAATGCTCTTAACATAGCAGGTTAGTGATTCTTGACAAAAACTGAGTATCTGAAAACAACTATTAAGAAAGACTTTGACTATCTGCCACACCAAGAAATTTTAAATGTCAAAGATGATTAATATACCAATTATCTTGATCTAATCATTGTATCTATTTATTGATATTACATACTCCATGAATATATAGAATACCTATCAATTAATATTCTTTTCATTAAACATATTCCCACCCAAGAATTAAAGTGGTAAATATGAACAGAAAGAAAAAACCTATAATTCTACTCTTTAGAGAGACTACTCTTTTGATGTGGGCTCTTTGAGACTTTTAGCGCCTTCTTATAATTTTAGTAATGCTAAGGATTTAAACTTTATTCCATTCAGCTCTTGTCCATATGCACGCACATACAGCACAGTACATGAGCAGAGGTCAGAGGCCAGGTTTCTGGAGCTGGTTGTCTCCTTCCCAGGTCCTCAGGGTAGAGCAAGTACTTTATGCACGAAGCCATCTCTCTCACTAGCCCAATGTTTACTTGTTTAAAGGAAAATTAAAGTTGTACACCTTGTATTTTGATTTTAATAATCTGTAATAAAGTTTTTAGAAAAATGCATTTAATTATCATTAAAAACAAAAAACAATCATGTCTCTACTATATAGAAATAGGGCAAAGTGCTTTCTGGGTTTGGAGACAACATACTAAAGCTTGGATTTATAAACAAGCTTTAATTACTGAAGGGAGAATAACCATTGCTCCATGAGCAGGGTCCATTTTATATCCCGTGACAGCAATCCCTTCAGCTTCATCAGTTGCTAAAGAACTTTCTTTTCCACTTCAGGATCCATTTACACTGACGTAAATATTGAAATTTACTTTTAAAAAGGTATAAGTTCTGGAAGGGGGCACCAGAAAGGGACAACATTTGGAATGCAAATAAACAAAATAATTTTAGAAATAAGTGTAAGCGCCCTCAGATAGGCCAGGGTACGGAATGTAAACAGTAGAGGAGTAAACCTTTAACTTTTCTGTTACCTGAAGATGGCCATATTCTTCATAGGAGAGCACTTCATCCCCAGTGTGCACATTGAAAACAGAGTGTAGACACGTCGTGGGCCGGGGATCCTGCTTGAACTGCTGGACCTAGAATGAGAGACACAGTGTGAATGAGGGCCAGGCGTTCACACACTCTGCTAACATTGAGACCGTTCCTTTTCAAGCAATCTTCTCAGAAGGAAGCTCAAGCTCATGATGCCCAACTCACTGGACTGAACACAGCTGTCAAGTGGCTCCCAGCATTGAGCTCTAATGGATGAGGGAGTGTAAGGATGGCGGCAACAATCTGTGCAGAGTACTGAATGTTACCTGATTGAGGGGTTTATAATGCTTCTTTTATTTACAGGGTGTGTGCATATGTATATGTATATGTACATGTACATGTATATGTACACATCATGTGTACCACACATGATATTGAAGGTTAGAAGATAACTTGTGAGAGGCAGTTCTCTCCGCCTATCATGTGGGGCCCAGGGCTGACAGTAGGTCATCAAGCCTGGTGGCAGGCCCTTTGACCTGCTGAGCAACCTTGCCAGCCTGTCTTACTTAATTCTGGGTGAAATATATGTTTTGAATGTATAAAAGGGTTCCAGTGACTATATAGTTAACTGGAAATGCTTAGCATGACAGTGGAATTGAAAAGTATTTTGGACTATATTCTAATGCAGTTCAGCATCTAAAATTCAAATTCTCTTCTCTTCCCTGAGAATAACACATTTTACCTACATGACTACAGCTATGTTTTCATTTCTCCTACATACATAATTAGAGAATTAACCATTCTGTGAAGATATATGGCACACTTTTATTTACTAATTACATATAATTTCTTTTTCTCGGCTTTTTTTTTTCCAGTTGGCTGTCTCTTGCTATGTTGGCCAATCTGGTGTCAAAAAACTGAGAGGATTTACTTTTCCAGAGTAGCCAGGACTGTGGGCAAATGTTCCTGCCTTAACTATTGTAGACTACCAAGCATGGACTCTAAAATACCCAACAGCTAACTCCAAAGACAGAAACACCCATTCTCTTTCAGGGCCTGCTCAGCTGGACTTGAGTAGCAACGATGTGCCAAATATGAGAAAAGAATAGTGAGAACAAACTGAATGACATACAGCAAGCATTCTCTTCTCTTTCCAAAGACTGATGCTAACACAGGTAAGTTTGTGCTCCCACCTTAGCCAATTCAGTTGCGGACACATGATCATAGTCTTATCTCTTTCAAATTTTCATTCTAAAAACTCATCTGAACTAAACGGTTGGCACACACCTCTGATCCCAGATCTTGGGAAGTAGAGGTTAGTAGATTATGAGTTCAATGCTAGCCTGGTCTACATAATGAGTTCCAGAACAGTCATGGTTAGATAGTAAGACTCATTGCCAAAACAAACAGCCAACCAAAGAACTAATCAACTACGAACAGACAGACAGTCAAAACCCCCGTCTGCTAGAGCAGAACTGTCCCTGTCCCTCATCTACTGCAACGCTCTAGAGAGCACCTTGCCTGGGCAGCACAGTAGTTCTAGCCCTGAATGTGAGAGTCGCAGGTGAGCCAGTCCTAAGAGGGTGAGCATGGAAGAACTGGCCCCACAAATTGTTTGTCGTGTGGCTGTGTGGGCAAGGGAGATATTCCCTCCACCACACTCACCACTTTCCACTTACTGCAGGTAAAAGAGGTTGCCCTAGAATCATGAGAGCAGGAGGGCCATCCCTGCCCCTCACAGGGTAGCATAAGAGCTGGCCTTGAGTTTAGGAGCTGCAGGTGAGTCAGCCCTGAGGGTGTGAGAGCAGAAGACCCAGTGACCTGACTAGCTCAGATACCTCTCAGGCCAAGATCCAGGGCTTTGAGTTGGTCCACACCAACATCTACCCCACTGATGAACTACTGGAGTGCATGAAGGGGCTGGTCCTACAGATCCAAAACTACAGGATCTCTATGAAACAAGGCAACAACAGGATATCTGAGAGGAGGCCTAGTGAGGTTCTAGTACAGAAGCCAGAAGGCTCAGATCAAACCAAAGTGTCATGGCAATGAATATTTGCAAAGAAGTGCGGACAAAACAGTATCCTATGCCACATACTATGCCACACTACAGCATCTAGAATGAGGGGTTTGTTTGTTTTTTCTATCTTGTGGGGGAGGTTGACGGTAGGTACAAGGAGAGAGGGAGATTAGTAGGACTGGGGTGCAAGATACAAAACTGACAAACAATAAACAGTTATAAACAAAACAAAATAAAATACAAAACAACAACAACAACAAAAATCCTATCTGCTAACCCTATCTACAGAAAGGGAGGAAAACAGTCTTCCTCTGGGAAAAGGACACTAATTCATGCCATACCAAATGGCCAGTCTGAAAACAACATACAAGTAACATAATACAGTCTGAACAGGTAGTGTTTGTGTATTCATAAATATATATGTTAGGTCTCAGGCTGTCCAAATATCCAGAAATGAGCTCAAACTGGATTCAGGAAAATTTTGGGCAGTTAGATAAAAGTCAGCATTCCTCAGGAAGTTATAAAACTGGTTCTCATCTGCCAAAAGGAGTCACTTCCCTAGCCTCTGTCAGCAGGGACACAGGGTCAGTTCTACTGGCTTATACCTGCGCTTGCACATCAAAGACCATCCGGACCTCTGGACACACTCAGTCCCCACACAACTGCCTTATACATGCCAAAGCCTGCACACTAGCATGGTGGCTTCTGACAGTCCCAGGTGTCCTCTCAGACGCCCATTCATTCTCTTTATAAGGGCATGTTCATTCTCACTATTTTCTCTCCCTCTTGTCTCTCCCTCCCTCCCCCTCCTTCCACTCTCTCTCCACCCCGCCCCCAGCTCCATCTTTTACTCCCACTTACTCTGTCTCGTTATCTTACTCTTTCTGTTCTCTATCTCTTGCTATCTCACTGTGTCCACTAGTCTCCTGCTTCCCTAGTCTTGGCCTTGTCCAGTCTGTCAACCACATGCAGTCTATTCTCGCTCCTCTGCACTGAATGTTTCCAGAGCCTCTGGATCTTTTCTCTATTCTACCCACAGTAAAAACCTTCCCCTTATAGAGTGATCAGGTTGGCGGTTTCTTTACTGCACCATTTGCCCTTTGCAGACACATAGGTCTATATGTATATGAGCCCGCAACAGCAATTAATGAAAAACCAAGGCCATGGACCTGAAAGACAGCAAGGAGAGGGAGATGGGAGATTTGGAGGGCAGAGTGGGAAAGGGGAGATGATGCAATCGTAGGAGGTCGTCAAGAACATAAAAGAAACTGAGAAGGCAAGGCTGGCTCCATGACAGGGTTGACTGGGCAAGTCCAGGCCTCAGAGGCTGCCCCATCACCTGGCCTGAGGCAAGGACACTGGGTCAGCAGCAGTTTTCAGCCCCCACCCCACTAATGGAATGTCTCTAGAGATGGACCAAGATAAGGGGCACCTGCCCCAGAATACCCTAGTGTGGCTTAATCTAAATAAGCCTTCAGGCTCTCTTGATTGTCTCTCTGTCTTGGTAATGGGAGACTCCAACATGCTGGACTTCTGAAGAACAAAACACTCTTCGTGTATACACACTATTTGAGTCCAGGTGTCATTCTTTGGTGAATCATGGACCCTTACAAAATAATCTTTAAAATAAACTATCTGAAAAGGGCAATTTTGAAATCCCGGGCAATCCCCCACCCTGTATTTCTGTATAGTGTGGTTACTTGCACTTACTTCTGTCTTATACTCTTTACTTGTCTGACTCTTCCTGTGAAACTAAGATGGACATTCTCTTTCTTTAATACGCCTGGATCCTCAGGTATTCCCTGTGACACGAGGGAGAGGGGCATTTTGCAGTTGCTCATGATAAGTCCCTTTCAAAGACATCAGAGATGGCTAATCATGTGCTTCCTGAGATACCCCAAGGTAGCTTCAGGATGCAGAGGTGGCTGTCAGAGGAAACAAAAGGAATGACGTCTGGACAGCTTTTCAGTGCCACAAGGCCTCCCCTGGGGAAGGCAGAGAGCAGCTGGAGATGAAGTTAACACCATGGCCAGTGATTCCTATCCTCAAGCCCCTACTCCCCAGCAAACCCCTTGTATTAGATCTGTTGCCTGGTGTGATCTCTGAGTGGCACACCTCGGCCCAGACCTCCCAAAGCACCTTCGGCCATTTAATCTTAACACTAGTGTTCTCCGAAGTCACAGGCAGTTTCAAAGTACTGAGCCTTCAGCCTTTGCAATCTACAGTCAGTCCAGGTAGGAGCTGGTAGAAATGCTTTAAACAGCAGAATGCTGGACATCTCAAAATGCAGGTGAATAAAGAAAGGTTCTCCTTTGTTCACAATAGAAGCTATGTTGTCCAAAATGGTAGCTACTTTTTCCAATGAACTAAGATGACATAAGCTTATGGATTCAGTTAAGGGCCCCACTTTCTGGTCCTATTTCAATCACTCCACAGTCACATGACGCAACCGTATACGCTCAATATGCACACAAAGCACTTCTGTCACGACAGAGCGTTCTGTCCTAGGACAGACCTGGTGCCATGACTCTGCACAAAGACGACTAAAGTCAACAAAACGTAAACAAGGATCAACCAGCAAGATGTCAGGACTGAATCATGAGGGTATGCCATGCGATGCAGTCTCTAGGTTACGGCATGGTCACCGCTCTCTCAGCATCTACGATCACCTGTGTAAGAACACAGCAGCCAAAATCCCACTCACTGTACTGTATGTGTGGGGGGTTGGGGGAGAAAACACAAGAAATAGGGACAGGGAAGTGGGTGGGCCTGAAAATATGGCTGAGTGGTAAAGAGCACTGGCTTCAATCCCCAGCACACACTGTAGGAGTAGGGGTGAGCATGTTGGAGTGGATATGATCAGAAAAAAGAGTAAGAGAGAGTCTGTTAAAAATGACAATGAAGGAAGGAAGGAAGCGTTTGGGGATTCTAATTTCCCTTCACAAAGTAGCTCTGAGGAACTCGGAAAGAGTAGACATTCTGTTCTCACACAACAGAACCAATGGCCTAGACCTGTACCACCAAAAGTCAAGCCTTCTTACTGCCATGATTATTATCTCACAAAAATGAACATTACTCTAGAGGTCTAACCAAAAATATGGCTGAACTGAAACAAAATTCATGTTCCCTACTGTCCTCGATTTTTCTGTTTCTGAACCCAAGGAAACACTTCTCGGAAGACTTCCCTCAGAGCCTCTAGTCTTCTCTCACTCACAGCTGAGTTTTCAGTCCCTGCACTCAGTATCTACCACCCTCGTAACGCACACCAAGTGTCAGGTCCACAATCTCTTATTTGACAGAAATCCCAGGAACAGCCCCTCGAGCGTCTCCAAGGAACTCTCTAACTTCCCTATGGGATGCACAGCCAGGCTTCCATGATCTACATTTCTCTCAATACTTTTGTCTTCCAGTCCCTCAAAGAACGGCCCATTAAACTGAGCATTCAGTGGCTTTGCCAGCCAAAATCTCCAGATGCTTCCATGGTTCTTTCTTAATCATGGTCAGGTCTAATACATCAATAACCCCACTCTCTGGCAACTATTTCACACCTCGTTTGTTCTTCTGGTACTCTAGTAGAACATGACATAAACCAAGGGAAGATAGGTTTATTCACCATATAGGTTGTAGTTCAACATCGAGAGAAGTCAGGACAGGAAACGAGAAGCAAATATTGAAGCAGAGACCATGAAGGAATTACTGTTCACCCCTGGCTTTCCATAGCTGCTCAGCTTGCTTCCTTATACAGCCAAAGACAACATCCCCAGGAGTGACGACGCCCACAGTGGGTGAGGCCCTACCACATTAATCACTGAACACTGACCAGACTGATGGAGGCAATTCAATTCCCCAATTAGAGGCTCTTCATGCCAAGTGATTCGGTTTGTGTCAAGCTGACAACTAACCAGTACACCCATTTCCTAGGGATCTAACAGGACGAGGTTTGTCAGGTTAATGAAGTCACTGCTGCGGCTGACAAGACGATGCTTGTCATTTGTCTTCAAGACAGGCAAGAACACAGCAGGAGAGTGTATTTCTAACCACTGTGTCAGGGGAAAACTAACCGCTAAATGATTAAAGATGTTCTCATGGGGAGTTATATAATGGCTTTGAATTCCAAAGCTGTTAAAAGACAAGCAATTTAAGATTTCAGAAAAAAATATTCAAATTCGGAAGCTTTGAAAATTAATGAGGTATGTTGTATGTCAACTTCAAACAAAATGTAGTCTTGAAAACAGTCAAGAAACAAACTGCATTAATTAGTATTTTATAGGCTACTTAGCATTTGCCAAGTAAAGATCAAGAAAATGATTAGAGCAAATTTTTCTAAACTATATCTATCAGAATTTTATTTTCCTTGTATTGTGAGTAAATTGTTTATTTGGAATAGTTAGTTTGTCATCCATTCTTAATTTATAGCCTTACAACATGGATCTAGAGGAAAATAATCATCCCATCCTTATAATGGTGCTGGAAGAACAAATGTTTCGAAGTTGCAGTGTATTTCTACTAAGCAGCATTCTAACTGAAAGGAAGCACAAGGCATGACCACCACAAAGACCTCCAAGCGAACTAACTGCACATCAGCTGGGAAGCTCTGTGTGTTCTCCACGAGAATGATCAACAGAGAGCTGTGTGCAGGGTTTCTACTGCTGTGATGGAACACCATGACCAAAAGCATGGGGAGGGAGGAGGTTATTTCATTTATACTTCACATCACGGTCAACGGCAAGTCCAGGCAGGAACCGGGACCCAGGAGCTGTGCAGAAACCATGGAGGAGTGCTGCTTCTTCACATACTCCTGTGGCTTGCTCAGCCTGCTTTCTCACAGAACCCAGCCCCACCAGCCCAGGGTGGTGCCAATCTGGGTGGGCTAAGGTCTCCCACAGCAGTTAAGAAAATGCACTGCAGACTTGCCGCCAGGCTAATCTGATGGGGAACTTTCTTACTTGTGGTTCCTTTTCCTAAATGATTCCAGCTTGTGTCAAACTGACACAAAACTAGTCAGGACAAGAGCAAACAGAATATTAGGAAGACATTAATAACCAATAGCCCAGACAAGATAATAAAACACAAAATGATACTGTTTTGTATCCTACAAATCAAGGACAATTCCATGTAATCGTGTCAACTCTCTAACAAATGTAAAATATCTCTTGGCTAGTGTTTTCACAAGAACACCAAGAAGCACGGTCCATTGAAAGAAGAAAAGCTTAGACTTTCAGGATTATAAATTTACTTCAGAAGATGAATAACCTAAAGCTTTAGGCCAAACAGCAAATTCATACTACAAATATGCTTTGCTTTAGTGGTTAAAAATAAAGGTGAAAAGATAATTACATCCCAGTTTAAAGGCCTAGAAATGAGCTTGCCATCAAGCCAGACCCTGAAGTATGTGGGAGATGAGAGCTGATTCTGGCCAGGTGTCTTCTGCCCTTTACACATGCACCAGGGTACATTCATGCCACACACACGCCATGCACATACAATAAACATACGGTCATAGCAGAAGAGATAGCTCAGCAGGTAAAGGTGCTTTGGCTAAGCAACCCGAGTTCCTTTCCTGTGCTCCATTTGATGGAAAATAAGGACTTCTGAAAACTGTGCTCTGACTTTCACACATGTGTACTGACACACATATGCAATAAAACAATATATATCTGCACTTCCATAGAGTTCCATAGATTCCTGAAGAAATGGCTCACCCAACAGGAAAGGAAATAAGGAGCATGATGGTCTAGATTATTTTTCTCTGACTCTTACCACTGTGCTGGTTTCAAACTGAAAAGAAAACCTAGGATCTTTTGTCAAGAGCCTTAATGAAGAATTACCTACACCAGGCTGGCCTGTGGGTGTTGAAGCCTGCCCCGCCAGCATACTGTAGACATTTTGTTCCATGCCCACCAGCTATTTCATATTGTTGCTATAATGTGCCTATTAGACATTGATGCAGGAAAATAACCTGACTCAGAGCAGGGCCATGCTGACCTCATTCCCTGTTATGTTCTGTATGTTACGAAGTTTGTTAATCTTAAGAAATTCCATAACCACAAGCTTCACTTAGGACCCATCAAGTTCAAGATCCATATGAACTTTTGTCTACAACGGCTTGAGTCAGGGCTGACCAACCACTCAGCAGTGCTTCCTGTGTTTGCATATGGGCTCAGTGTGGTTTTGCAGTTTTAGCCTTTATAAGCTGGGCCCAAGAAACGTTTGGCACACGGCTTTCAGCTCCCAAGTCTAAAGACTGCTCGATCAGTCTTCAGATGTGTTCAATAAACCATGCCTGTCTGACCGACATCTGCGTTTGTGTGGTTTGTGGGGAGGCTCCTGAACCCCAACAGTAGGAATATTTGTAGGGGACAGCCTTGATTTCTAATTGTAGTAAGAAGACTCAGAACACTGGGGGCAGCACCATCCTGTAGACAGGGATCTCAACCACCACATGCAACTTCTCTTTTGGTATCTAAACGATCTTTGCAATGAGTATCTAGAAAACCAGATCTCAGTAGACAAGCGATGCCTTTGTAAGGTGCCCCCATTTCAGCTAATAACAAATGCACTTTTTCTTTCAGCTAATAATGATACTATCACACTCTGCTGGAAACACATAATACATTTTAAAGTAATGACTTCAAAAATAGATCTCACAAAGACCTGCTGCCACATTTGAAAACTATTTCCAAGTAGAAGTTAAAACCATCCATCACTGCTGTGTCTTTGCGCATGTGAAGAAGCTGGAGACACATCTGAATGGCATGGTCTAAAGGGAGAGGGAAGGCCTGATGCCTGCAGGACCAGGATCCCGAGTACTCTTCCTACTCCATTTCATTCTCCTCACACGAACTGTATGAAGCAGGTATCACTGGGATTCATTTTACAGATAGAAAACCAGAAGCATGTGGAAAGTCACCTTACCTAAAACGACACATCTGGTGGGTGAGCAGTCACTTGATGGAATTGTCTTGAAAAGTAAGTACAGTGGGGCTGAGGCGACAACTCAGAAGAACGTTTACAAGTGTAAGCCTTGGCCCATGTGCTACCCTGCACATTGGAAGGGCTTCCACTCTTCTCTCGTGAGAACGGCTTGCCTGCCTAAAAACGCCATGGTTTAGCCTACACCCACCTTTCTCTTGGGAGTCTGGAATTTGGGTTTTAGGCAGAGTGTACTTACACCATAAATAAATAAATAAATAAACAAATAAATAAATAAATAAATAAATAATCATGAGTTTAAAAAAAAATGGGCCACCTTGGCAATGACATGTCACATGTGCTGCTCTGAGGAGCTGGTGTCTGTCTCCTACACACGGCCAGGTACCTCTGCTCAATCGTGCTCCGTCTCTTCTTGCTGTAATGAACCACAGACTAAGACCTTCTGAGTCCCATTAGAGTCATTGTACCTGATGTCATCTTAGGAACCCAGGACATACGGTGTGAGGAGTTAGGCACTCCACACAGAAGGCTGTCTAGGACTTTACAGTTTGGACAAACCATGCTGGGTGTACTGGTTCTGTCATCTCCACACAACACTACAAGCTTTCCTAACGCTGTGATCCTGGCTTCTCTGCATGCCAATGAGACGCTATACCCCTTGGCTTTTTGAGACAGGGTTTCTTTGTGTAGCCCTTGTAGCCCTGGAAATAGCTCTGTAGACCAGACTGAACTAGAATGTAGAGATCCACCAGCCTCTACTCCCAAGTGCTGGAATTAAAGGTGTGTGCCACCACACCCAACTGAAACGTTACACTTTAAAAATTCCCTTTTGCCATAGAAATTCACATATCCAAAATTAAGGTTGACAGGGGTTTCTTTAAAAAGTAGGTTGTTTAGAACTGTGAACGATTGTTAGCTTTCCAGGACTATGGATGTTTACCAGAGGGACAACAAATCCAGAACACAAACTCCAGTCTAAACAACGATTTTCAGTCATCTCACACCGAAGGTGTTACGTCAGCATCAGGACTTCAAAGGCTTGGCTTGGGAAGGGAGAGGCTGGGAGAACTAGAGACCGTCCTAGGATGTGGCTTTACCTTTTCAAAGTACATTCTTCAGAGATGGCACTGCAGTAGTGCTAATTTAATCCTTCAGAGGGATATGAGCAGTTCGGCCCGCGAGCCTTACCTTATCAGCCTGCCGCATGTAGCAGTAGAGAACTCCTCTCATACACTTTATGGCCGAGTGCTCCAGCTCATGGGTCCTTCCCTTGTCATCATCAATGCGCCTGGGCGAGAGAGATAACTCAGGAAACAAATTGGAATTGCATTTGAAAAGGGAGTAGAGCCTTTGATAATTAAGTATTTGACTAACTGGCTAATCCTCTGTTCTGGTGACATCTACCAATTCTGTCAGTGAAATTTCCTCTTCCAGGCAGAGGTACAAATGCTTCAATTAAAAAACTTGTGGCAAAACTTGTGGGGCTTTCTCCCTGCTTTGCCAGAGCGAGTCAATTTTTGAGGGAGGGAATTTTCTAAAACAAACTGGCTAAAATTTAAAGCTTATTTCTACATTAGAAAAAAAACCCCTCAATCATTTTAAATTTACTGTTATAAAATGCAGACAATCTATCTCTTTATGATCTGTAATTCCCAGTTGGTCTCAAAGAAGCAAATATTCAAGAAGGCACACACTTTCTTTGCTGTGTCCCACATGTTAGTCTGTAAAGATTCCTCAAGTAGACGCATGCCCATCCAATGACATCCGGCATATTCTGCCACGAAGTGTCATAGGCTCGGGTTTTCATTTAAAAATCAATTGGTCATATTTTACCTCTCCTGCTTTAAAAAAATAACAGCTAAAAATCTAACCATTAAACTAGATTAAGATGTCCTTTCTAAGCCAAAAATTCTTTTAATTATGAATGACTTTAAAAGATAGATAACAAGAAATAATCACAACTAAAATGTAAGCATGACACATATTCATTATTTCATTTACGTGAGATATCTGCAGATCACCTCCACTTGATAAAAATCATCCCCTGCTCCTTAAATAAAGTATACTAAATTTTACATAGGGTGATGAATGTCAAAAAAAGTAAATCATTCAAGACTGTCACTCACTGAGCCTATTCAATGTAGGAATGAAAGTAAGGACGTCATGCACGTGTTGTGATTTTGTTCCCTGAGCTCTGCATGGATAACGTACGAAAGACTCAAGTCTCTTCTGAGATGGTTGGGGACGCTTGGTGCCTGACTTTAGACCCTCTGTTCCATATACTTTTTTAAAGCAATTTTCTGCCCCTCTGCTATTTCAAAACGTTCAAATGTGCAAAATGTTAAAATAATACTGCAATGAACAATCATTTATTCTTTACCTAGATTCATCAGGTATTAATATTATCTTGTTTTATATTCCAGAGTCAAGTATAATTTTTCTTCATTATTTGAAAACTACAAACGTCATCCGGATTTTCCCCTACACCCATTGGAAATATCTCTAGAGGGAAAACACTCCCTTATACAACCATACACATTAATTGCATTCAGGACACTTAAGAGTTGATGGTATATTAGGTAATATACAGTCTATACCCAAATTTATCAAATGATCTCCAAATATACTTCATAGTGTTCTTTTAAAGCACTGGTTCTATAAAACTAGTCCATTACTAGTCCGTTTGGAATTACTAAGGGGACAGACGCCAGCTCACCTGTACGCCAGCGCCAAGGCCCAAGCACCCGCAGCACAGTACAGGCTCTCATGCACTTTGGACTTCTGATCTCCACCACATGTTTTAGTAGGAAAGAGACCTGTAGTTGGGCTTTGATATGTCAGCATCGTTGACTTGACTACAAAGACAAAGAATGAACACACAATCAGTCCTTTCTCTTGGTTTCTTCACCCTAGTCTTGAAAGTTTTATTGTTTCTGAACTTAGCCTTAGCATAAAACTTCTGAAGATGTTGGACCGCTTCGTGTCACTCTGGTCAAGTACAAATCCACACTGTATAAAGCTGCCTTTATGCTGTGCAGAAAGCCTTCAACCACTGAGAGCACTAAAGGTTTGGGTTTATGATAGTTAATGCTAACATATGATACAGATCTTATTAAGATAATAGCAGACGAGGAAGAGAAGAAAAGCTTAACCAAAAAATAGGAGTATAATCTATTTGCTAAACTAAGCAAATGTACAATAAGTAACTTTCTAAGTTATAAGGCCGGTCCTACCGCATGCTGCAAACTAACTGATCCACAAGTCAGGGAGGCAGAAGGAAGACCCTGTATCTCACTGGTGACTGCTGTTTGCCAAAGGGAGTTACTTCTCTTACTTACTGACCGGCACAGGTGAGGAATAAGCTTACATTTCAACAGTAAAATTCCATTGCATAAGAAGGACGGCAACGAGTAAGTGAGTGTGGGCACAGCAAAGGTCTGAAATCGGTGCTTTCCCCTCTTTGACAGGATCACACACCAGGAAAATAAATACACTATACTATACTACATTTCTGTATTTCCTGAAGTATATTTTATTTCTGTCAAATTTTAAGCAAACACTTTTCCTAAAATACTTTCAATCAATATAATCTAGATTAAGATATAACAACCTTCCTCTCTTATCTTTTTGATTTAAGCAATGTAAAGGCATATGTTAGTTATATATAATGGGTTCATTATGATATTTTGATGAATACACACACCGTATTTTGATCATGTTCAATATTCTCTTCTCCCAACTAGGCTCCTTCTACTTTATGCCTCCCTCACACATCCATTAAAGTTGCTTACAAGAATGAAAGTGAGGGTTTGTTTACAGGAGTCGTGGCAGCTGACCCGTGGACATATGACTGAAATGTCTCTCCTTCCCCTATCAACCAAGTACAAATCCTCAGGTAGGGATGGGGTCCCACAAGGCCCACTCCATTGCATGACAGACTGTTAAATGTCCAATCTCACACAGCTCTTTTAAGATCAAGAGTGGAACAGCTTTGCTGTGCCTGGAAGAAAGTGTTCCGTTCTGCTCCCCACAGCTCTTTTTCTCCAGCTCTGATATCCTTAACACTTTATTGTTTTGTTCTTTGTCTACTTCCGAAGACAAAGCCTTATTCTGCAGCTACTCTGCAATTCACAATCTTCCTATCTCCACCTCCTGATGCTGAGATCAGGTATGGAACACTGCACTCAGTATTCTCAGACTAAACAAATCTTTTCCAGAACATCTTTCTCATGGTAAAGAATTGGTACCCGACAGGGCAAAAGTAAATACTGGCCATTTCTTTTAAAACTACAATTAGTCCTGTTTAGATTGTTATTGCTATAAAGATAACAGAAAGTGCAATAGAAGAATGAAGACAAAAATCCTGGTGAAAAATAAGCTGAAATAAAGTTTACATGAGATTGAATGAAAAGGCAAAAAAAGAAAAACATGTTTTGAGAGATGAATGAAATTTCATGTTCTTTACCATAATAGGAGAAGAAGCAAGATTACAAAAACAAACAAACAAACAAAAAAAAAACTTAATAGACACTCCAATTCATGGTCTGATAAGAAAAGGATTCCATTCATATATTCTTCAAAGTTGCTTGTTTATACTTGTCATGTTGATCTTGGATGAACAAAACTTAAAACCAGGGGTTGGGGATTTGGCTCAGTGGTAGAGCGCTTGCCTAGGAAGCGCAAGCCCCTGGGTTCGGTCCCCAGCCGAAAAAAAAAACAAAAAAAAAAAAAAAAAAAAAAAAAGAAAAGAAAAAAAAAAAAGAAAAACTTAAAACCAAATAAACCAACAACCAAACCACTGGAGGAACTGATCCTGTTATGGGGACAGTAACCTGAGATTGTGTCTTTTTGCTTCAGTGAGTTAGAAACTAACCATATGTAAACAATCAAGTGCATACTCATATGAAGCATTGGTTCCAAAACAAACACAAGTTCTAGAGTCTATTAAAGTCGGTGTGGTGGCCACACCGTTACGCCCAATACTCGGGAGGTGGAGACAGGAAGACTTAAGTCGGTCTGAATCAGTCTGATCTACATAGAGAGTTCCTGGACAGGCAGGACTACACAGAGAGATGCTGTCTGAAAATACCAAAATAAATAAATAAATACAATACAGTAATACTTAGGAAAGTTAAAATACTAAAAGATATTGGTAACATAAAATTATTCTTGGGCCAACCTGTGGATTCCCTTTTACAGTCCAGTACAGATACACAGCTAGAATATACAGCTACTTATACAGAGAAACGACCCCATCTTCAAATTACAGAATAACTCAACAGAACATATGAAATATGACTAGGGAACAGGAAATAACAGTCATCAATGCTTACCAATTCTGTAATAATGATCCAACTTATCCCATAGAGTTTCATTATCAGGTCTTGGAAGATTAATGCTTTTAAGAGGTTCATAAACTGAGCCTAAAAGAGAAAGGAAAACTCATCAAATTACATCATTCCACCCAGATCAATGATGAAAATTTCTAAATAAATGAAGATGCAATAACCAACAATGTAATTTTCAGTTTCATTTCTGAACAACCCTATTGAATCCTGGGAAATTTTTTCAGTAAGAGAAGAACAGAAAAGATGTTTAACAAGCATAGAAGAACCCTGCATGCTGTCCTAGCATCAAAACCAGCATTCCTGGCCATCAATGTGCTGTATGGCATAACAGCCCAGTACTCCCAGTACTCTAGAGTGATCAGAGGCTCAACTTCTCATCAATGTAACAGACCTAAGTACGGCTCTTCCATCTCATCCATTGACTTATGCTAACACTTAGGAGGCAATTACCAGTGAAATGATCACTCTTCAGATATCTCAAACAAGATGAGGCTCACACACCCCAGAGCCATAGGAGATAAAGAAACTCATCGATGTTTCAGGAGCTCACACACCCCAGGCCATTCACTCGATATTCAGCTATGTTTCATACTGAAATTTTTAAACTTCAAAGTTCTCTTGCACTAATATCTTGACAATAAGCAAAACTCACTTTTTCTATTTCTCAGCCATAGAAACCATTCTAAGGCATTAGCAGAGCACATTGCTCAAAAGCTACAAAATACACAAGAATCACAAAATGAGTACAGAAGATTGAACACTGGACTACGCGCCTTTTCAGCAGCTGCACGAAAGGGAGACATCGGAACTGAATACTAAGTACGAGCTCCATTCTTGCTGAAAGCACTCAGAAATGCTAACATCTCAAGGACATAATTAACCTATCCCTAAATTCAGATAATATGAGCCAGATAGTTTTTTAAAAAGTCAGTATTAATTTTACTCATGTTGGATAAATGATATTGACATACATTAAGAGTCTATTTTTAAATTAAATAAAAATCACTTAAGTTCATAAAATTACTATGTCTGATACGTTGATTGAAAGCCAGACTGGAGCTGAGAGATCTCTCAGCAGGTAAAGATGTTTGCCCTTCAAAATCGAGCCTGGTCTATGGACTCACATAGTATAAGGAGAAAACTGACAATTACTTGTCCTCTGTCCTCCACATGAGGCAGCATGGTGTGACTGCCACTCCCCTCAAACATTGAAGCAATATGCTCTAAGTTAAGACATTTTCTAAAGGTTCTTAGTAACGGTACCAACTGGAATGGCTCCACCGTAAGTACTGGAGCCCTTTGGAAACCTACACTGATCATCAGAACATCTTCCCTCCAGCTACACAGGGAACAAGAGCCTCATTCTGACCTCTGCCATGGCTAAGATATAAATGTAAGCACACCTTGTCAGCTGGGATAGAAGAATGGGGCCACTGCTAATTCGTAAAGTATTAGAGTCTTGAGAAACTCTACGTTCCCGGTGAAGCTAAGAGAGAAACGCTGGATGCCAATGATCACGACTTGGAAGCGTGAATGCATAACCTGAGGACAGTGTGGCTTAGGGGGGAAATTATGAACGAACAATATCTTTGTTTTTACTTATATGTTCTCTATGGTAAAGGTAATCCCTATACATTTCCCCTATACATGAAAAGGAAAATTATCATAATTTGAATATATAGGCATCTGAAGAGAAGACTCAGATGGTAAAGTAGTTGACACACAAATATAGGCATGAGATCCTCAAAAACCCAGGTAAAAAAAGGTGTGTGGCACTGCATTTATGTAACCTCAGTGCTGGGTGTGGCACTGCATTTATGAAACTGCAGGGCTGGTAAGGTGGTGACAGGCTGATCCTTAGACTTCTTTGAGTCAGCCAATCCATTAACAACTGCCAAGATACTGAAGTCAAAGTAGCATTTTATTTTAATTTGGAAACAGGATTTCACCCAGTATCCACAATGTTTAGTTCACAACTCCCTGTAACTCCAGTACCAAGGGTATCTGAAATTTCTGCGGATACCTGCATTCAAATGTGCACACATATACACACAACCATAACAAAAATAAACACATGAAAGAGGCCAGTTGGTAACGAACTAAAAACCCTTCATCCCTGGACTCTATGCAAGAGCAGGACAGGATATACAAAGACAGGGTGGGTAAGCAGGTGCTACATAGATGGCTTTAGCTTCTGAACCTTTGGCCCAGTGCTTTCAGCATTTGCATTCCCTCAGCTTCTTCCTGTCTATTTCCATCTACTACGTTAGCATATATCCCTGCATTACTCCTTGTCCTGGAACTCAAAGAAACTCCAAGCTTCAATGAGTACCATCCAAACTCTGAAACTTCTTATAGGAGCAGAGTTCAACATAAAAGAGGTGGGCACAAAATCCTCTTCAGGGTTTCTCCTCCTTAAACAGAGGCATGCAGTGTACATCGATTTCCTCCTTCCCCAGCACTTGGAAACTGGGGACAGACTCCTGCAGAGAATGGGGGTACAGCACAGGGAACCTCTCCCCTTCTCACTGCTCTGTCTGCAGCTTCTGTGGCTAGGACTGGGATTGTGAACAGAACCTCTCCGCTGATCTACATGGTGTCAGTCAAATTTGTTGGGGCAAAAGTCCGAATGCAGCGGCAATGGATGACTAGACTTAGGTTTGGGAGACAGTTGCCACCTAGGATCTACATCTAGTCTGTGAAAGCACGTTTCGCTTGACCTTTTATGCCCTGCTGTAAATATGTCAATGTTCTCATAGAACTGTCCACTGAACACAGGTGAAGAAAAGATGGCAATGTCCCAGGGATTGCCCAAAGCTGTTGGGTGCTCAAAGCACTACCATAATCCTGGCATTTCCCACACGACTGGCATTTGTTTAAGTCCAATCTTCCTTCTAGTTTCCCAGACACCTGCCAGGATGGACTGGAATAGAAGCAACAGAAACCAAGGCCACTTGGCATCATCAGAACCCAGGTCTCCCACCACAGCAAGTCCTGGACACCACAACACACTAGAAAAGCAAGGTTCTGTTTTAAAATTACATCTCGTGATGAAGATGAAGACTTTGAGAAGGACATAAATAACTCCCTTAAAGAAATATAGAACAGAGGTACACAGGTAGAAGCCCTTAAAGAGGAAACACAAAAATCCCTTAAAGAATTACAGGAAAAGACAACCAAACAGGTGAAGGAATTGAACAAAACCATCCAGGATCTAAAAACGGAAATAGAAACAATAAAGAAATCACAAAGGTAGACAACCTTGGAGATAGAAAACCTAGGAAAGAGATCAGGAGTCGTAGATGCAAGCATCACCAACAGAATACAAGAGATAGAAGAGAGAATCTCAGGGGCAGAAGATACCATAGAAAACATCGACACAACAATCAAAGAAAATGCAAAACACAAAAAGATCTTAACCCAAAACATCCAGGACACAATGAGAAGATCAAACCTAAGGATCATAGGTGTAGAAGAGAGCAAACATTCCCAACTTGAAGGGTCAGTAAATATCTTCAACAAAATTATAAAAAACCTATAGAAAGAGATGCCCATGAACAGACAAGAAGCCTACAGAACTCCAAATAGATTGGACCAGGAAAAAAAAATTCCTGATATGAATGTCTCCTGAGATGCTCTGACAGAGTCTTACTGATACAGATGAAGATGCTTGCAGCTAACAGTCGGACTGAGCACTGGAACCCCAAAGGAAGAATTAGAGAAAAGGAGCTGAAGTGGTTTACAACCCCATAGGAAGAACAACAATATAAACTAACCGGATCCCCCAGGGCTCCCAGGCACTAAACCACCAACCAACGAGTACACATGTGGCCATCCATGGCTCCAGCCACATATGTAGCAGAGGTCGGCCTTGCCTGACATCAATGGGAGGGGAGGCCCTTGGTCCTGTGAAGGCTCAATGCCCCAGTGTAGGGGAATACCAGAGTGGGGAGGCAGGAGTGGGTAGGTGGGTAGGGGAACACCCTCATAAAAGCAGGGGGAGGAGGGATAGGATAGAGGTTTCCGGAGGGGAAACTAAATAAATAAAATATCCAATAAAAAAATCCTAAGGCAACTTTGTGTAACGCATCTTGCATTCTTTTGCCAACACTGACTTAGCTGTTGGCTGATCTTGGCCCATTTCCCTACTGCAAACCACATTTAAGATGCTGTGCTTCTTAATAAACTTGCTTGGCATAAGCCATCAGACCTGGAAGGCCTGGTACCAACTTTCCTCATCCCCTATCCTCCCCCTCAGGAATCGCTGGCTGGTCCAGGGCACTAACCCATCTTCCCTTCTTGAGGACAACTGAAAACTGAAGGAACAGAGCCCTAGTATGAAGGAACGATCACCTTACATTAAACGATGGAGAGTACCTAATGAAACAGACTGGCAGAAAATCAAAAGACAATCTTAAAGATCACCCAAGAGTTCCCTCCCGAGATAGACATACACCTTACATGCTGTTGATGCAACTGTGCTCTGTGAGTTCGCAACTGTGTCCATGCAGCTGGTTGTATGCCATTCTGTGTTAGGACAGAATAGAATAAAAGGAAATCTGTTCCTAGAATTCCCCCAAATGACAAACAAAACTTTTGGCTGCTCTGACTCTTCATAAATAATCTTATTTTATGCTACTGTTATTTTTAATCTTTTTTTATTTTTTGCCGTGCCTAATTTGACAATGCATGGATTCTAGTTACAGGGAGATAGAGCAAAGGTCTGGTACGTATACATTTATAACCTTAAATACTATCATTTTCTTAAAAATCTTTTGAAATGTTATTTGGGGCTCTATTAAATGTTTCAAGAACCCTTAAAATGCTACTTGTTTATATAGAATAACATTCAAAGGAGTCACTAAAGCATTGTTTTTTTTGTTTTGTTTTGTTTTTTTTTTCTTTTCTTTTCTTTTTGTCAGAGCTGGGGACCGAACTCAGGGCCTAAGCGCTCTACCACTGAGCTAAATCCCCAACCCCCACTAAAGCATTGTTAAACTAACACATTTTACACTGGGTACATAGGCTTTGGTAATGATTTCCTTCTAAATGAGGTTCTGAAAGAAGTAATCTGTTTTTTAATCAAAGCTAACAGGAAAGTTATATAAAATGCTTTATATTAAGAATATTTCTCAGTTCGCCTGGAGACCTGAATGGGTGATGTACTTGTCATCCAAGGATGATGACTCTGGGTCTCAAATAAGTGCATAGTAGCATCTGTGGTCCACACTCTTACGGAGAGACCTGAGTCAGGAACTGGAGAATCCTTCCCAGCCCAATGGCAGGCTAGGCTAGCAAGTGCAGCCTTGTATAACAAGAGATCCACTTCAAAAATGGTAGAAGGCTAGGAACAATGCCCAAGAGTGTCCTGACACCACTAACAGCACATATTCATGCATGTGTGCAAACACACCTATGTACTCACATGTGCATGCATGTATATGCACAAAACACCAACATACTCATGTGTACAGGTGTATATGTACACAAACACAACCACATACTCTCATGTGCATGCATATGTACAAACACACCCCCATACTTACACATAAATGCATGTATGTGAGCAAACACACCCACATACTCACATGTGCATGCATGTATATACACAAAAACACTCCCACATGTGCATGATAAATATCCCTAAGTACTATACATTTAAATTCTCATATTAGACTAATTATTATAAATTTCGTCTTCAGGACTTTAATATTTCTTAATATGTAATATACTACACATATTTAATAAATATATGACACATGTTAAATTATGAATGAATATGTCCATAAAAGTCGAAAATTTCGGGTTCATAATGAAAACTAAAAGAGATAAAATTCCCGGTTTAGCTCTATACCCCGTTTTTTGATTGGGTTGTTTGGTTTTTGGAGGTTAGCTTCTTGAGTTCTTTATATATTTTAGATATTAGCCCTTTATTGGATGTGGGGTTAGTGAGGATTTTTTTTCCCCATCTGTAAGTTGCCGATTTGTCTTATTGACTACGTCCTTTGCCTTACAGAAGCTTTCCAGTTTCATGAGGTCCCACTTATCAATTCTTGATCTTAGAGTGTGAGCCATTGGAGTTCTATTCAGGAAATTTCCCCCTGAGCCAATGAGTAATGAAAATCAAAAAGAGATAAAATTCTAATAAATAGTAAAATTCTAAATCTATGTTTTCATTCTCAACATAACAAAAATAGCTATGTTATTGAGTTTTGAAAGTTAATATATCATATGCTTGCATTTACACATTAATAGAATCAAATGTTTGAAGTAAAAAAAATCTGAAAACGTATAATGATAATTATGATAAGATATTCCACATGTAGTTTGACCCTAAATATACCAAAACAGGATTAAAAACTAAATGTATAATGTCTCCAACTGCACGTGCACATAAAGATAACCGAATACTTCTAAATGCCTAGAAAGATCTAACAAATGGTTAAGTAACTACCCCTAGGGAGATGGGTATACTTTTATACCATAAAGTTCCTAATATCTGAATAACATGAAAGAAGGTATTTATTTACCACTTTTATAATTTCTTAAAATGGAAAAAGAAAACTGGAATGCCTAGCCAAAATGCATCATCCAGTCTCAAACTCCTGGCAAAGCTGTGAGGACCTAGATGATGTTAAACCGAGATTAAATGGTGTAAATTTGAACACAGGACTCTTTCAAGATGAACCAGGTTATGCCCTCTTGCCCTTATCACAGTCTCCTGAAACAACATTTTACCAAGAAGTCTAACCCTTAATCCTTGCCTCCACTGTCTGCTTTCCCTGACAGTCTGCTCGGAACTATTTCATGTGCATGTGTATGCTCCGTGGTATCACTGGAGAGCAACTGAACTTCCACATTCATGTGTGTCACCATAGGAAAGCTCAAACCGGGTAAGAAACATTTGAAAAAGTAAAAACCATCGAATGCGCAGTATGACTGTAAGGAGGACTATGTGAGGAGGAACTGTGTTGCCGATACTCACGGCAACTGTAATGCTTCTTCACCTGACACAGAGATGTGAAGAGGCAGGATGCCACTCGTATTTTGTCTTTAATAAAAAGATAGTAAGTTCTTCCAGTGCCCTTCAGATAAGAAGCAGGGCACATAAAATAAACTTAAGGACATTACTCCTGATGTCTTATATACTGACCTGAAGAATAACAAGCATTCAGTTAGTGGTTCCATTTACAGTCTAGTACTACAGTGTCTTGCCAAAAAGAATTATGATGTTACATAATTTCTGCAACATCTGAGCTGATTCAAACAAGTGTAGTGTTCCTGATATTTTTTTAAATATTCTTTACTTTTTTTTAGTATATAAGTATTTTTGCCACATTTATGTATGTGTTTGACTTCCATGCATGGTGACTCAAAAGGTCAGAAATGGGTGTAGGAGCCCCTGGAACTGGAATGACAGGTGGTTGTGAGTTCCCATATAGGTGCTTGGGGTCAAACCTGGCTCCTCTGAGAGAGCAACAACTACTCTAACCTACTGAGCCATTTTGCCTGCCCCATTCCTTTTAAACTACAATCATTAAGGTGGGGAGGGGGACTCACAAGTCTAACACACTAAATGTGCTCTTTATTATCCATCACTGCAGTAATGTGAGTACCAATACCGTCTGGAATACAATGGTTCTTATAAATACTTACTAGGGAAATGAAGTCATATTCCTCTGATGTCTTTACTTTGCCAAGTTATTTAGGACAGCTGCAAAAAATGGAGCAATTTGGGACAGAACTCAAGTGCGACTCACATGTGTGACCATAGAGTACCTCAATGGCTCAATTTGGTCTATAATGTTTTCATGTTCTTATAGATTAGGGATGTAACCCTTTTTATGCCAGTCGGTTTTTAGTGTTATTTATAGGACATGGTCTGAACTTGCTGCTTTCTAATAAAAATCAATATTTTCAAAACTCATTAGTATATACAATACAGTCCATGGGCAGGTTGGCAAAGTCACTAGGAATGAGGTCACTTTCATGTCATTATTCACAATAAATTACATCAATAAATCCATGCACAATAATAAATCAATATATTTTATTTTTAATTTATTTGCTTCGTATCCCAATATCAGCCCCCCCTATCAGGAGAAGTGGAGGGGAACAGGTGAGGATATTGGATGTAGCCTTTTTAAGTGAACTGTTTGATAGAGGATAGCACTAAACATGAACGTAGATGATTTCTTAAGAAAAATGCCAGACCGTTATTTCACACATGAAATTTAAATTTCAAATTTATAAAATTTAAATTATGCTTATCCCAGCATTAGCTGAATTATATATGAGAAAACCATTCTATAACATTCTGTCTTTATAATTAAGATTTATTATTTCTCTTGTTATCATATTAGTCTTACCAACATTACACAGTATGTTTAACACAAAAATTATTAGCACTAATTAAACATTTTCCCAGTTTATTTTACATAACAGGAATGAATAGAAGTCTTGAACATTAAATAAAATTACAATAAGCAATGACTTATTAAAAGAGCTTCATTTGCAACATTATTTACTGACCATAAATAAAGATATTTATAATCAAAATGAGACTAGACATACTTCTGAATGAGAGCTTAGAGTTTGCATGTGTATTGTAAAAACGTTGCTATGACATAAATTTATCTTTTTCAGAACTAATACATTAAATGGAGGAAGAGTTTATTTCTGTTCAAGGCAGTCCGCATTCACTTGGGTGTGTTACACTGGAGCACAGAAGAACACATGACAGAGGAGATTGGCCATAAAGCAGTTACAAGGATGCAGAGAGGAAGACACCAGCATCCCAGTGTCCGCATCCCAGAGAGTCTACAAACCCCCAATAGCACCGGGGATTAGTGACTGCTTAAGCCTTTAACATACGGGCCCTTGGAGGGCATTAAAGATCACAGCTGCATCACCAGGTGATGAATGCTAGTCAATTTCCCCCGTCCAATGACACTACGTTTAGGTGATTAGCTATATAAAGGGAAGGACGGTACAATCTACACTGTTGTGCACCACCCTTACCCCAGCAATCTGCTGCAGACCTATGAAGAGTAACTGATATCTGCAATGAACAAAATCCTGAAGAAGGATTGTCTAAACACCTCAGACAAGAAAGTGGGTTTTAAAGCAGGGACCTGAGCTACAGTCACTACTAAACCATCATACAACTTCCGGGACCTACAGCATCTCTGAACTAGACCTTCTCATCAGAAATATAGAGAAAATTATGCAATGGCCATGAAAATGAAATGAAATGTTTTATGAATAATATATGAAAAGCTAATTTTTTTCATTTGCCCATTTTGCTATGAGCTTGGGCAGTGAGGGAGGAAATGAGCACTAAACAGGAAATCGTTTACCAAGCGAACACAAAATTTCCTCGGCAATATTAGGATGGGTGCTCCACATATTGATTTGTATATTTGCAAATTAAATTATCAGTGATTTTTTTTTTAAGAAAGAAAAAGGGATAGTTAGGTGAAACAAATCAGGCCTTAAAACAACAATCTTGCTTTGATATAGGCAATGTAGGACCTGTATGCATAATTGTGGGAAACCAAAATAACCACTCTAATTGCACCTAGGATAGAAAAAGAAACCAGATGCACTAAAGTACGGCCCCAGTATAAACAGAGATGCTAAGGGGTCTTCAAGCAAGAGTCATGACTAAAATAAACCACTTCTATAGCACAACCCCTAAGAGCTAAACTTAATGCCATTAACATATCACTAATTTCCTACTATGCTTAGCTATAGCCCATTGTCAAGCATTCCAGAAAGAAATTATTGTCAAGAATTTTGGGACAGAAACAAAAGTGTAGAACAAAGTCAACATACTTAACGATCAAGCCAAATGATACGAGTTCACTCCCACAGACCTATACGGGTAGGAGGGAAAAAGTGATTCCTATAAATAGTTTTCTTATCTCCAAGTTTGTGTGTGTGTGTGTGTGTGTGTGTGTGTGTGTGTGTGTGTGTGTGTGTGTGGTGTGGGGGTGGGGGGTTGCCGGTGTGTGCACATCCACTTGTGTGTATGTGTTTGTGTATGTGAGCATGCACATGCAAGTGCACAGCATGCTCTCTCTCTCTCTCTCTCTCTCTCTCACACACACACACACACACACACACACACACACACACACACACACAAACGTGTGCACAAAGGGGGAGAAAGAGAGAGAGAATGAGTAATGTGATTTAAAAAAAATTAAATAAAGAATGGCATAATGAAATCAAGGTCAGGCTGGACTACAAATGAGAGGCTATCTCAGAAAGCCAAAACCTCACTTAACCTAACCAAATGAATCAAAATGTGTAAAATGATCAAAGCACCACAGAGCACTCCCCAAACACATCATTCTTATGCTTCTGTAGAACAGTTAAAAATAATTTCCTGGAAAAAAAATCAGAGTAACAGTCAAGTGGTATTGTTGAATAAATGAACAACATTTTCAATATCTATTCATCCACTGATTTAAAAAAAAAAGGATCTTCCCATTTCCTAGCTCTTACGAACAAAGAAGTTATGAACATGGCTGGACAGGGTTGCTACAGAGGGAGGGATAGCCCTTGGGTATGCCCAGCAGTACAGCAGGATCTTGAGGTAGATCTATCCCCAGCTTCCTGAGGAACGACCACACTGCTCCCCACAGTCACTTGTTTCATTGATCTTAGCCATTCTGACTAGTCATCCCCCTGATGACCAAGGGTGTCAAGCACTGTCTAAGTGTTTCTCGGGCGTTTATGTTTCATCTTTAGAGACCTGTGTTTCTATATGACCGTTTTAAAATTGTGTTTTGCTCTGTATGCCTTTTTGTTTTGTAGTTTTTTACATACTTTAGATACGAGGCCCTACATCACATGTGCAATTGATAGAGACATTTCCCCTTCTATAGGCTTCTCCGTATGTGGTTCTTCTTCGCCATACTGAAGGTTTTCAGTCCCATGGGGTCCCATTTATTAATTGCTGGTCTCAGTGCCTGTGCTATAGGTGTTCTGATCAGAAAGTCTTCCTGTGCCGCTGAGATCAAACTTATTTATCTTCCACTTTCTCTTCTTTCAGATTAAGAATACATGGTCTCATGCTGGGCTCCTGGATCCATGTGAAGCTGAGTTTTGCAAAGGGTGATGAACAGGGCCTATGCAACATTTGTTGAGGATGCTGTTTCTTCACTGAGCATTTTTGTCTTATGGAAAGACAGGTGTCTACAGGAATGTGGACTTATGTCTGGATCTATTCTATTGGACAGGTATTTGTTTCTATGTCAATATTATGCTATTTTTATTATTATAGTTCAGTAGCACAACTTGAAATCATGTGGTAGGTGATACAAATAGTTTTTTTTTTTTTTCAGGAGCATTTTAGCTATTCTAAATTTTTCTTTTCCATATGAAGCTGAAAAATGTCCCTTCAACTTCTGTTAAGACTAGTGTTCAAATTGTGTGAGCATTGCATTGAGTCAGCAGATTGCTTTGGGATGCTCGTTTTCACTATATTAATCCTACTGATACGTAAGCATAGCAAGCTTTCCATGTTCTGATGCCCTCTTCAATTTTTTTCAATATCTTAAAAGTTTTTAATCATAGAAGGCTTTCGTTTGATTAGTTAGCATTATTCCAAGAAATATTTTTGAAGCTATTCCAAAAGGTGGTGTTTCCGTGAGTTCTTTCTCAATCTGTTTGTTATTTGTTTATAGGAAGGGTACTGATCTTATGTGTCCAGAGTCTTCCCAGAACTTTTATCATGAGAAGGTACTAGATTTTTGTCAAGAGCCTTTTCTTTATCTGATGGGATGATCATGTAGCTTTTTTTGTCTTTAAGTCTCTTTGGGTGGTGAATTACATTTATTGTTTTACCTATGTTGAAAATAACAGGGATGAAGCCTCCTGGAAAATAGTGGACAATATATTTTTGATGTGTCCTTGGACTCAATGTGCAAGTATTTTATTGAGAATTTTTGTATCTATGCTCCTAACATAATTCTCTTTCTTTCTTGGTTCTCTGTGTAGACTAAGTATTAATTAGGGGTTCTCATAAAAAATAGGAGTTACTGTAGTTTTTATTTTATGGAATAATTAGAGGGATGTCGCTGCTAATTCTTCTGTGACTGTTAGTAGAAATCTATTTGCATCAATCTGGCCCTCAGCTTTCTTTGATTGAAAGACGTTTAACTAATGCATCTATTTCACTAGGGGATATTGGTTTGTTTAAAGCTCTTCTGACCTTGATTTAACTTTGGTAGGTGAAATATATGAAGAATTTTATCCATTTCTTTTAGGTGTTCCAATTTGGTGGAATACAGATATTTAAGGTATGACCCTTTGATTTTTCTGTATTTTTTTTTAAGAGTCTTATGTGATGCCCCCTTTTCATCCTTAATTTCATTAGTTAATTTCTCTAAGTGATTTCCCAAAAATGAAAAAAAAAAAAAACCCTCTTTTGGATCAATTTCTGTTGTTTCTATTGTTGATGATGCCCACCTTTATTCCATGGTGGCCAGGCAGAATAGAGGGGATTATTATGTTAATTTTCTTATATTTGGTGAGACCTATTTTATGTACAAGTATATAATTCATTCCAGAAAATTTTCCATGAGCTACTGAGAAGTTATATTCTTTTGTGTTTGGGTGAAAACTTGTCAATATCCACTAGGTCCATTTGATTTATAACATTAATTAATTTCTCCATTTTTCTCCTTAGTTTTTTTCTGGATGACCCATATGTGGGTGAGAGTGGAGTACTGAGGTCATCTACTATCCCCATGTGAGTGTCAATATGTGCTGTTAGTTGTAGTAGTGATTCTTATGTGAACTTATGTGCCATTTTGTTTGGTATATAAATGTTTGAGCATATCATATCCATTCCTATCTGTCTGATTAGTTTTGTCAGATATTAAAATACCTATAACCTGCTTACTTCTTGGGTCCATTTGCTTGGAATACATTTTTTCATCCTCTCAATCTGAGGCAATTTCTATCCTTGGCAGTCAATTGTTTCTTAAATACAGCAAAGGATATATACTGTTTTCTAATCCAATTTGTTAGTATTTGGTTTTTAATAGGCAATTGAAACCATTAACAATGATAATGCACTATCAATAAGGAGTATTTAATGACTCCCATTATTTTCCTGTGGTAAGGATTTTGCTCCAGCCTCTTTTAATTTGTGGCTCTGAGATTACTTGTTCCTTGTTTATTCTGAGGTGCAGTTGACCTTTTCAGACTGAAGTTTTCCTTCTAATGTGTTCTGTATAACTGGACTGGTAGGTAGATATCGCTTACATTGGTTTTATTGTGGAATGTTTTTCTTTCTTCGTCTATTGTGATTGATAGTTTCACAGGATACAGTAGTGTGGTCTAGCACCTGTAGACTTTGATTTGAAGAACATCCATCCAGGTCCTGTTGACTTTCAGGGTCTCCATTGAGAAATCAGGTGTCACTCCAATGAGTCTGCCGTTATATGTTATTTGATCTTTTCCAGTTTTCAGGATTCTTTCTTTAGTCTGTATGTTCGGTGTTTTTATTATGATGTATCAAGTATCTTTTGTGGATCTCTTTATTCAGTGTTCTCCATACTTCTTGTGCCTTCATAGGTGAATACCCTGCTTTGGGTCAGGAATTTTTTTCTATGAGTTTCTTGAAAATATTTTCTTTGCCTCTGATCTGGGTTTCTATTCCTTCCTCTATTCTTATTATTTATATATTTGATCTTTTCTTAGGATCCCAAGTTTCTTAGATGTTTTGGGCCTGGATATGTTTAGATTTCACATCTTCTTTGACTGAAATATCCATTTCTACTATCTTGTCTTCAACATCGGAGACTCTCTCGTCCAGATCTTGAACTCCACTGAGGGGACTTATCACCAAAGTTTGCATTTGGCTTACTAAACTTTTCATTCCTGTCTTATTTTCATTATCTCATCCTATTTTTATCATATCTATTTTCATTATTTCATTCAACTGTTTATATTTTCGCAGACATCATTAAGAAATTTCTTTCATAGCCTAAGGTCCTTGAAATACTCATAATTGATGCTTTAAAGTTCTTGTCTTAAGTAGGTTGATGTCATTATGCAGGTGGAGGCAGACAAGTTAAAACAAGGCCTGTCATTGGACGAGAAGGAAGCGGGAGCAAGTTTTAGGACAAGGAGAAGCAGAGGAGAAGGGCTAAGGGAATCATAATGGAGACAGAGAAGGATGACCCAGATCCGGGTGGTCTTGAATCTAGGTAGGAAGTTTATATCCTTATCAATTGGTTGTGAGTTTATTATGTGGATGTATTGTTGATTGAGAATTTAAATATAAATCTGATTGATAAATTACAGTTTATTAAGCCATGATTTCGCTGGTTTGTTGGGAGTCTGAGCAGAGTCGGTAGCAGGGAGCTGTGATAGGCCAGCCTGTGCGGGACTTCTAGAGCCCTGATTTTACTGGGTAGCTCGAACCAGAGAGTTCATGGCTAGCCGAGAGCCTCCAGGGAGATACTAATTAGAGATGAATTATAGTTAATTCCATTTGGCCCCATGGGTATCAAAACTAACAGTAGAGACCAGAGTGACACGGTGCCATGCTGGAATAGCCCGCGGACCGCCTGGGTCAGAGAGTACTTGCGGGCAGCATGGAGCCACTGAGGTAAATTAGCACTAGTTCCTATGGCGCAATGGAGCTGGAGCTAGCGAGAGACAGACCACTGGACACACACGGTAACTGGCCGCTCGGTTTCCTTTATTTATTACCACAACAGTCTTGTGCTTCAGCCATATTACATTTGTCAGAGCCTGCTGTAGGACAGTTACTAGGTTCTGTGGGAGGCAATTGTCTTGGCTATTAATGTTTATTGTTTTGCCCTAGTGTTTAGGCATCTGGGGTTGGGAAAATTGAGGAGATTCTAGGTGTTGGTATCTGGTCTTGTTCTGTTGGGTTGGTTTCTGTTGCCCTCTCTGGATTTAGGAAAGTGTGATCCCTCTGGTTTTCCTAGTGAGCACTTCAGCAGATCAGTAGGTAGCAGAGTGTGGAGAAGGGCTAGGAGAAATGGCTGAGAGGGGATATGGAAAGAAATAAGAGGATCCTGTCTACACGAAGAGGCAAGGTCCCCAGGGAGTCAGGCGTGTAGTGGGAGAAGTAAGTTAAGACAATAACGTGGAGAGATGGGAATAAAGGGGGGAACTGGGACTGTGCCAAGAGTTCGAGTCTCCAGTGAATGGAGTTGAGGTGGGAGGAGGGACACCTGCAAGCAGGTTATTACCAGATTGAAGATGAGAATGGAAAGATTTCAAGAGAGGACGGGAAGATAGTGAGAAATGCCTACTGTGTGCCACCAAAGTAGAAAGTGTTTACAGGTATTAAGGACCGAGACACAAAGGAATAGGGGTGGACATAAAAGGAGACTGAAAGTGTCCACAAGAGGAAGCAAAGCGGGGACCACACCAAGGTTCTCCTGATAAAGATTAAAGATTTAAAAATTAGGGAATCATAAAATCTCTCAGCCAATGAAAACACATGCCCCCAAGCCTGAGATAAACTGAATTTAATCTGTGGATCTGTGTAAGAAGGAAAGGACAGTGTCCTGCAAGGAGTCCTCTGATCTCCATTCTCCTGCCATTGCAGACACACGCATGTTTAGACACATACATGTGCATGCACACACAGTAACTACATTACTAAAGTTTAAGATGTTAGAAATACCAGTACTCTGATTAAAAAACTATCTAATACACACATATCAAATTATTATGCTATACTCCATTAAATATATAAATTAAGAATATTTTAAAGGAATGTATTAAAATATAGATTAAGTGTATACATCTAAAATTACAGAACCAGAATACTAAACTGGGGGCTTGTCAAGTTCTAATCCATTATACTTACTCAAAACTACATTCTGACTTAAATTTTTTTCATGTCCATTCTAAGCCTATCATATAGTCTTGCTATGTATATTTTAAACTATGAGTTTTTGGTTTTACTTTTATATAATATAAAACAGAAAGAATGTGATTTTGTCAGAGGGGATGAAAGATACCAGGAGAAAATATATATAGCAGCAAGCTCAAAAAATCTGTAATCATAAATCTGTAGCAGACCCTCTGCGTAGAATACATTGTGTACACACACATTATATGTGGCTGTTTTATTAGCTTAGTCTTCTTATGGGGCTTCTGACTGGGAAAACGAGTGAGGCTCTGCCTCTTGCCTGCCTGCACTTGGGGTTCTCTTCCTCCTGTTGGGCTCTCACAGACAACTTCAATATACAAGTTTTTGCTTCATCTTACTATATTTTATTTTGTTATATTTGGTTGTTAGCTCTCAGAAGCCTGTTCTTTTCTAATAAGAGAAAGATCTGGAGGGGATGTTAGATGAGGAGGGGCTGGAAGGAGTAGAGGGAGGGGAAACTATAATTAGGATATATTGTATGAGAAAAGCATCTATTTTTAATAAAAGGATAAAAAGAGAATGTGATTCTGATGAACATTAAGCTTATTAAGATATGCATTAAAATTCAATTATAGGAGTTTCATGGGGCCAAAAATTGAAATAAAAACAGAAGTCTAGACAATGGATATTTTATTTAAGTATGTAGTGCAAGGCATTGTGAATGAAACTGGGCTGTTTCTGTACTTCAGATTTAAATAGAAATCAGCCTTTAACTTGTTGGTTGTCCATGCTCCTGTAAGTAACCCTAGAACCAGACCTTGGTAAGTAAAATAAACTCCCTAGTTCATCAAGCTGGAGGTTGCTGGAACTGTTTCTCTGCCCCAGTATTGCTTCTGCCTAGGGTAGTGTATTGTATTATTGTTGTCATTGTTTTATTTATTAGGTTGCTCCAAAAAAGGTCAAACAACAGTAAGCCAATGTGAAGCAGACCTGGAGACTGTGAAGAGACATTCTGAGTCTAGATCTTAAGCACAGGGTTATGGGGAAGTTAGGACACTCATGCAAAAAACAAGAAATACTCAAGCCTAAATAATGCCCCCCCTAAACCCTCTTTACAACTTAATTTGACATTGTTTAAAAGTTAAAGCTGAAGTTTTTAACCCTGTAAATTAATGTCTCTGAACATACAGCATTTAGGCTTAAGACTGAGAGAAGAGGGCTAGCAACTCGTCACAGACCACTTAGGCCATGAGGAAGCATCATTTATTTGCTTTGACAAGATGTCTTTGGGGAAATCTATATTGTCTCCATGGGCAATTTGGGCTTAATCACTGGTAGCTAAGGTTTTTGGCTTTATTAACCAAAAAGGCAGAGCATACCCAGGATGAAGGGCCTTATCTCTTCAAGTTTTCCTTCTCATGCCACTAAAATTTCCCTGTTTATCTTGCCCCAGACCCAGATCAGGTAAATTCAGACCAGAAATTGTGGTCAATGACAGACTGAGAAACCAACAGAAGCAATGAGAAGTGGCCAGAGAAAGAGCCCGTCCTTCCAACAGTGTCGGGCTGTGCCCAGTGGAGAAGGAGAATGCAGGTGATGACGTTCATCCCAGACTAAGTTTGAAATTAGGAACATGAGGATGCTTCTTTGAAGCATCAAAATCAACACTCCAAATTATAAGACACAGAAGAAATGAGGCCATCAGGAAAGACTTCTCAACAAATATGGATCACAGGCAAACACTTGCTTCTCTAAGTGCAGGCCATGCTGCTATATTCTAAAAAGAACAGCCACCCTTTTGCTAAGAGACCATTGTGCCCCAAAAAACTGGAAGTTCCCATGGAAACAAGCTTGGAAAGGGAAAAAGCTCAAGCCCTGTGCCAGAGGGGAATTTGAGTCCTAGAAAGACAGTCACATGGTGCTGGCGACTGGTCTCGGGGTCTTGTAGAGACTGCAACCGGCGGTGACAAGCTTAAGTAGAACTGTGTGGATATGCACACCGCTAGCCATCTACTTACACTTAAACCTCAGTCAGGACCCAGAGCGTGGGGCGGGTACCATGAGATCTCTTTGCCCCTCTTCCCAATGTGGCCACATTCAATAAATGTTTTCTTGCTTTTCACAATTAATTGGCTGTTTAACGTTCAGGACAGGTGGCCAAGCCTGGTGTTTTAGAACACCCAGAATTTAAGCTCTGCTCTAATGATTCTGGTAACATCAGCAAAGGCTTTGCCTGGGACTTCCTAGTACTGCAGAATCCTGGGTCTCTCCCAAGACCTGCTCAATCATAATCTGTATTTTAAGAATACTCAGTACTCTACAGGCATAGTATTTCTACCTTACAAAAAAATCAGGAAAGAACGACGGAGAGAGAATGTAATCAGGGGCCCAACAGCAAAACTAAAGAGGACTTGTTTTCCTCAGGAAAATGCAGCTGTGAGCCAAGCGGCTTACGGAGACTGACGCCCCTCTATGGCTATACCACTATGCTAAGCTTAAGAGAGCACTGCACGTTCATGCTGAGAGACCAGCTCTGTGGCCTCACCAAACCAACTCTGCACACCGCAGCCTTTTCTGTCCTGTAAGCCTTAAAAGTAACCCCACCAAGGCTCTAAAACCCTAGTCAGTATTCTTCCCTGACTCCCGGACAGTCATGCAAAAGTGTCATATTTTAAGGCAGAAAGGGTCTAAGCCCTTTGTTTTATGGAATAAATTCACACGTTACTCAAGAATGTAGAGCCAGTGAAGGGAAACACCAATGCCAACAACAAGATCTCCAGGTTCCCTATGCGAGAGTTTCATGTAGTTTTTTGTAAATTTCTGTTTATTATTTTAGACTTTATCGTGAACAAAAACATTACTCTAGCCATCGATATACTCAAAGCATCATGCTAATCAATATTAAACTCTCTAGACAGAATACAAAAACAATTTAAATTAAACTGAAAAGACAAAGAAGAATATAAGGATAGCATTATTGTCAGTTGCTTCAGGGACAAAGAAAAGACATGGCTACTGTGGCCAGAGGTAGCCTGAGGAGTTCACTCCCTCTTCAGCAGCCTTTACTAAGGCAAAGCTGATTGTTCACTATAAGAAAGAATTTCAGGACCAGCCAACAGGAAGCAGGGTTGGAACTTATTAATGATCTTTACATAGATCTTAAGCATGGAAGTTAATTGAAAGAAGAAAAGGTGAGGACACAGTCAAGAGTGGACATGGACTTAAAGGCAGGTTGTTCACACACGATTGTACAGTGAACCACATGGAGTACTGGCAGCTCCCAAATAACATCTCAAAAGCTAAGAATTCCTTTTTTCCTGCTTTTTTTTTTTTAACATTGCTCCAAGAGTATATTTTAACAGTAAACTTTAAAGATTAAAAGGTCACGATGATGTTGCCAGCATTGATGAAGGAGAGAGCAGGGTCAAGGTCCATCAGTCTGGGCAGAGGGTGGCACATATGGCTTTAGGAATCTGAGAAGAGTGCTACAGCTAAAAGGTCACAAGTCGTTCTGGCTCTAAGTGCACACAGATGGCTTTCAAAATCTGAGATCACTGCTAAACCTTAAAGGTCATAAGTCATTCTGGCCCTGCGCAAACGTGGAGAGCTCCAGGAGACAGTCTGTGGGCAGCTTTCCTCTCCGAGGTGTGACTCCATCAGCAGAACACTCACGCTGGACTCCAGCGCTCCTTTCTCATCCCATGACCCTTAATTTTCTACCATTTTTATCCAGCCTCATTACTACCAGTCTCATTCTGAAAGTAAATGACATTATTTGAGCAGTTACCATAAGGAAAATATTGTATAAAGAGCTTTGTAATTTTGATTTCATTTAATCCTCTTGTAATCCTAACAAGTGGATACCATTATTGCCATTTTAAAGACTGACAGTGACGGTTTTGGGGATTTTTCACAGTCATACTGCCAGCAGGCAGAACAGCTACAACTTACACATTGGAACATGGCTTATTTCTGTTTCCAGGAAAAGATAAACAAAGACGAAGAAAGCCATCATCTCTGTCTTCTGAAAGTGTCCTATGTGTAATTATAAAAATAATAGAATCACAGTGTGAGAAACTTTTTTTTTCTGTTAAAGATGGCTAGCCTTCCAATTGTTCATAATTCTCATAAACTTTTCCACCTTACACACCCCTCACAGGTGTGCCTGCTGTGCAGTCCTGCGCACTTCTGACACGTCACTCTCAGACCCTTCCCCACCACCATGCCAGTATACATGAACAGAGACACAGAGACAGCTGCATCAGATTTAAAACTGAGGGCACTTTCCACCCCAGTGCCTGCCCCTCGGGTTTGAATGAAAGAGCTTCTTACACACACACACACACACACACACACACACACACACAAAAACAGGCCTGCTAGGTTACTTTTGCTCTGTACCTGTGTTTCTTTCAACACTGGAAACTTCTTTTCTAACAGCAGCAATATATATATGCTGCTTCCAGGGCAACACTGCTCTTACCACAGTCATCCTTGGAATAGTAACGCATTTCCTCAGCCAGTTCTGGTCTTTACTATTTCTGCTACCATTTTACTTGAGAAGTCTCACCGTTACTGAGATTTTAGTCCATGTTATTTCCATTTCAGAAAAATTAAGGGACAACACACAGTAAGAGCTGCCTTCCAGAAGTTACGTATAAAAGGATTCTAAAGTCAGATTTAAAGAAGTCTAACATGAACACACAGTTCTTCTCCACTTAGCATTTATTTAGCATTGTGACGAAGGCTTTTCCAGAACCAGATTTCACATAATAGCATATTTCAGGATGAGGTAAGATGAAGCTGTCTAGACCACAAGATTTAGGGTGCTAATTTTCCCCACCTCACTGAAAAGTATCATTATACTAAAATGTCATGTCCAAATTCTTGTTATTTTAGGGGAAGTCTGCCCTATGCCAGACAAGGCCTATCAAATAGTTCTGACCACTTTATGAACCGAAAAAGCTACTAGTGATGAGTTTGGATAACCATGTTAATAACTAGTCTAAGGTTTCTTCCACTTTCCCTCTGAGGGAAACAAAACAGACACGATTGTTTAACATTTTAAGCAAGGGGGAAAGTCATGACAGCCATACAGTTTGGCCTAGGACACACTGACTTTTATTTCCCATCAATGGAAGGGCATGTGCGTGTGTGACATATGTGCTCATGTGGGTTGGTAGGTGAGTTTGAATGAGTGCACATGCGTATGTGCCAGCACCTGTGTGGGAGGCCAGAGATGGATACTGGAGATGTCTTTCTCTCCATCAACTGCTCTCTGTCTTAGGTTTTCAAACAGGGTTTCGGAATGAACGTGGCCTTCAGGGATTCAGCCAGAATGGCTGGCAGTGAGCTCCAGGGTTCCAGGTGTCTCCTTGTGATCAGCACTGGTGTCACAGGGACACAGCACTGACTTCAGCTTTTATGTGGGTACTGGGGCTCTGCACTTAGGACTGTATCTTGGTAAATCACACACTTTATCCACTGACATACCCAATAACCCCTACATATCTTTTTTAAACCTGACCTTGGAAATTTTTCGTCATAACTAATGGGAAAAACATACTTTTACTTAAGATATATTTTCTTACTCAAACTTAAAAAATAAATAAATAAATAAATAAACCAACAAATAAAAAAGTTAAATGATTATTTATACATTATTGATGTGATGCAAATGTGTAATGGATCTATGCCCTAATCCTGAAGGATTTCACAGCCTAATAAAGAAACCATGTGAGTGTTGCCTAAAAGCAATGCAATGACAAGAGAGCAGGATCATGTACAAACCATCATGGAAACAAGTCAAAACTGAGAGCCAGGGTGTAGAGAACGTGCTACGAGAAACACGGGAGACCAACCACTGGAGCAGAAGGAAGATTATGGTGTGTATTGAACTTTCAGAGGAAGGTAATTTAATACACAAGGAACCTCACGATAAAGGTGCAGAAGCCGGAGGAGAAAGTACCGGGAAAGCATCCGGAAGTATGAGGCCGGAAGGCACTAAGCAGCGGGTTACACGTTTACATCTCCCCTTGACTAACGGAGGGCCAGGCTGCTGAATGAGCCACGCTGAAAGAGAAACCGGTCGGTAGTAAAGAATGACAAGAAAAACTGAGTCCTGGAAATAAAGGTCCATTTCTGGTCAAAATAATCGTGAACTAAGACAGTGACATCAAAGATGCAAAGGAAAGGAAAAACTTAAATACAAACAAAGGAAAGAAAACAGGGGGTTGTAAATTACGTGAGGCTGGTAGGAATGACATCATTAACGTGTTACAGTAACTAAGAACAGGACAGTTGAGGTTTGGTCTCCGGCTATGTGTTGTAATGCTAAACACTGGCCCCAAGGCCTGGTCCCCCAGGCAGGAGAGAATCAGCTCTTACTCAAGTGATGCTATGTCACCTTGGCCCCCAAGTTATTCCTGATTGGTGAATAAAGATGCCAACAGCTGGACAGAAGAGAAGATAGGCAGGGTTTGAGTCCCCCGGCTTGGGATCTGAGATCACAAGGAAAGAGAGGTGGAGAGGAAAGGCACCATGGGGTGGGAGAGTTATGAAAACATGGCCATGGGGGCTGACCAGCTGGAGTTAACAGCCGCCCAGATGGAACACAAGTTATAGTTCGGGTTGTTGACAGGGATGTAGATTCTAACGCCAATGGCTCAGAGGGTAGATCTCTGCCCAGCTCTAGTGCTGACTGAGACTTATTGTAACAAAGGTTGCCTCTTTAGGAACTGAATGATAAAAGGTGGGATAGAAACCACCAACTGAGATTAAATAATTAAATACTACAACACAGGATGATGTGCTGAAAAATTCTAAGCCTTAAATCGCTTTTTATTCTTTCAAATTATAGTGATTAACCTCACGCTCGGCTAAGATTTTTTACAATTCTCTAGCCATCAACACACAACTATAATGGAAGCTGAATGTCTATTGAAAATTAGAATCAAGACAGTAACTAATTGGGCTTCACTGTATATTTTCACGAAAATGAAATTATATAACCAAAGAATAATACCTAAAGAGTTAGAAAAAATTAACAAAAAGTATTTTAAATTCCCATAAAAAAAGTCCACAAAGCATAGATACTTATCATCACAAGTATTTAAATGAGAAAATAAGTTCAAACTTTAAATATCCCTTAATTAATAATGTTTAACATGAAACATCTTTGTTATCACTGAACCACTTAAAAGCAACTTAACAGAAATAAAAAGTAAAAGCCTTAACATTTAAAAATTAATGCACTTAAACAAGCTATGTTTAAGAGGGGTCAGATTTGAATTTAAAAACTCCTGGAAAAGCACAAACAATTGGTGATCTCGATCAATACTTAACCAGGATACCAATGAAATTATGTTTAAATAAGACTTTAAAAATTCAGAGGAAGATACAGTTTAAAGCACTGGAAGATAAAGCACCAGTGTGCAGATCTGAAAGGAAGTCAGCCACAGCCCACAGGCATGCATGTATCTCCTATCGTCACTGAGCCCTGAGATTCTCAGCAGATTTTTCTCTAGATCCTGAGCTGTCTTACAATGCTTGTCCAGATGAAGCCTAACAGAAACTATAGCCCTGAACTGCTAAGTCCAGCAGGGTCATTTAGTGCTCCTAGAGTCATCGAGCAACAGTATGCTCACCTGCTCACACGATACTTTTTGTTTAAGAAGGAAGGAAACAGGGTTGGAGGTGACTCACCATAAGAGGCTAGGCTCACAGTCAACAAAGCAAGAAGGAAGCAGACGAGAAAGTCACCAACATTAAGACGACAAGACTTTAGTTATATATTTGTCACGCAAAGGCTAATACTGGAAATATGGCAAAATATCTATCCTTAAAATATATCAATAAACATATTAAAACATTTGAAATTAACAAATACATTACATTTAGAAGTATAATCCTTCTTGTGAATATTTTGCATGTGTGTGCAGACATTAAGTGCCACAGCAAATGTGTGGAGGTCAGAAGCCAGCTCCACAGAATCAGGTCTCTCCTTCCACTCTTAAACGGTTCCAAAGATGGAGGGCAGGTCTCACCTGTGCAGCAAGACCCACTGAGCTACTCTGGAGACTCCTTAACTACTGATGTCATAACTGCCATTTAGTTATTCAGATGAACACAACAGTCACAGAACAGAGAAATTAGACTAAAATCACTCTAAATCAGCATTAAAACTTCCGATGTTAATTACAAAAACCAGTAAATTGGCCTAAAAGCTGAAACCCTAATTTTAAAACACCTTGTAGAAGGAAATTAGATCATCAAGCTGGATTCATGCCTTTCGGTGGGCTTATGAGCTACACTACAACCATCAGTGTTCTCGCCTACTAAGACATCTGCGGTTTCAGTTCTGAATGACTGAGTATCCATGTAGTAAGCAGAAGGCACAGGGCGGATGAAAGCAGGAAAGAGCAGAACATCCTCAGAGGAGGAGTACCCAGGCACGGCTCGGGTAACCCAATGGCTAGCTTAGTTACTGCTCTATTGTTGTGAAGGGACATCAGGACCAAGCCAACTTTTATAAAAGGAAACATTTGATTGGGGCTGGCTTGCAGTTTCAGAGGTTTAACTCATTATTATCACACCAAGGAGCAAGGCTGCACGCAGGCATAAACAGTGCTACAGAGTATCTTAGAGTTCTACATCCTGATCAGCAGGTAACAGGGAAGAAAGCACACCCAGGGCACACTTCCTTCAGGGCACACCTCCTAATCCTTCTAATCTTTTCAAACAGAGCCACTCCCTAGTGACTATGCACACATCTATGGGGGCTATTGTTATACAAAATGCCACAGAGAAAGGTAAATATCAAATGAGGATCTTAACAAGCCTACAGCACACATCAACCATGGAAGGAGAGACAGTAAGCCTGAGTTTCCCGTGGAGCTTTTTCCCCTCGGATGAGCTTGCACATCCCTTTTCCACCACAGGCATTTTCATTCTGTGAGACAAAACCAACTATAACTTCTTGGAAATTGTTTGCATCCTTGTTATTCTCAATGCACAGTGTTTTTAATCTTGGGCTGTCATTAAGACCTTCTCTTTCCCTACTAAGGAGCCAGGCGCTCGTCAGTTCCCTGGCAGAGGGGTCTTGGGGACGCTTTGAGACAAACATGCTTGTATCTGAGATGGGGAAAGTGGAGGGGCAACAGCATTTGCTGAGCCGGATTCTTAACCAACACAAAGAAACCACAACAATTTATCAATACAATGTACAATCTTTTAGAACCGATGAAACCGATATTATGACTGCCAGAAAAATTGTACCAAAGTTCTTCAATGATTCAACCGCTAGAAGAAAACATAAAGAAATATAGTAAGAACAGTAACCACTAGGGAGGAATGTTTTTGATATATACCAAGAAGCTAAAATATTTATGATAAAGGTCAGCCGTCTGGTATAGTGTCTACTCTAACTTGAGTGATAAATCTTTATATAGAATCCAGATAACAGTATGTTTTACCTCTGCAACAAGCTCTGTATGCTTAAAAAATTCATTCCTGAGCTAAAACTTGAATTTTTAAAGGCTGTATGAAAAAAAAAAAAAAGAGGCCTACAAATACTGTATAGAGTTACTAATGACAGGAAAATTTTACTAAAAAACGATGGTGCATATTTTTGAATGGTTAAAAATGGGATTATAATATATCAAAATGATGAAAGTTTTAATTATACTCTTAGACATTGTAGTTTTTAGAAGTGACAAGAAGTGACAAGATTTAGTCCGGATTGCAGAACTAGAGTTTCATAAAGGTTGCTCATTGTAATTCATCTGAAAAAGAATAGGACTTAAAAGACACCCAAGGACATTCATCTAGCCAGTCCCTACCCCCTGAGTTCACGATGAGCCAATTCCTACCTGCCTGCCGAGCTGCTGCTGGATCTTGTTATTTTTGTACCAATCAGGTATTCAGCCTCCCAAAGCCTGCCAGACTGCTCCACCGGGATCCCGCTAAGACCTGGGAAAACTCTAATGTGGCACCCCATCTCCGATTGGAGAAGTCCCCATCTTTAGACCACAGTAATTCATCTGAAAAAGAGCACAGTTAGCCTCTTGGATCTTGTTAGTAGGTATTCTCCAAAAGACTGGCCCACAAACTCTAACTAGGTGCCTAGCCCTGCCCTCAGGTGCCCCCCCCCTATACCCCTATACCCAAAGGACCAGATCAACTGGACAGTCTTTCCTGAGAAGCTTGACTATAAGATACACAATCTCACACAGCCCTTCCATAATAATAGGATGTAGACTGGGATGAGTACAGTGTAGTCTCCACCTGTCCCTCAAATGTCAGGAACACTTGTCATTGCTACTGGCCTGCATCGTATTGCTATTGTGGCCTGGCCCCTACACAGTCCTCAGAAACTGATAGAAATCCTGCCCCTACTACCACAACAGATGCCTTGCTTACCTGGTCCTTCTCAGTATCTGACATGACGTGTTTGAAACTGATGAATATGCACTGAAAGACTCCAAGGAATCCCCTTCACCCAAAAGCGCTACATCTTAGCAAGCAGGGCAATTCCACAAACCTATAGGACCAACAAAGCAAACATCTAGAGGCATTGCCAACTTGGATTATAGCTGAAGAATCCACATACCAACTAGGATCTAAACCTAATGTAACTGATACCTAAGATACTCTATTGAATCCTAAGGGATTTCAAAGAGAAATGTCTCTTTCACTGTTTAAGTCACTCGTAAAATTGCAAGGAGGCCCTGGGAGGCCACTGCAAAACCCCACGAATGGGAAACCAGAGTTGCCATGAGGGCCCTTGATGTTGCGATCAGAAAGTCAGAAAGTCAGAAAAATGTGGGTATATGCGAGAGGTCTGGTTGAAAACTTACCAGCAGGAAACGGGAACTGACCCATCATGATTAACAACTGCGTAAGCTTTTACCTTCCTAGCCAATCAATCTGTGCTTTTCCTGTAATCCCACTGCAGCATCTATACACGGGGAGGACATATAATAAACCCTTTGAACATCTTTAGTAGTTTCTTGCTTCCCCCACCAGATTATAAATCCGTGTGGCTAGTTTCTGTCAACACGATACAAGACAGTCACCTATGGAGCACGAGCGTCAGTTGAGAATATGCTTCCTGATTCTTATTGGTCAGTTTGTCAGGTACTTTCTCAATAATGATTGGTGTAGGAGACCCAGCCCATTGTGAGCGGTGACACTCTTGGGCAGGTGATCCTGGGTGCTATAAGAAAGCAGGCGGAGCAAGCCACGGGAAGCAAACCAGTAAGCACCATTCTTCTGTGACTTCTGCTTCAGTTCCTGCGTCCAGACTTCTGCTCTGCTTCAGTTCCTGTCCTGACTTCTCGCAGTGACATACACTATGAAATAAACCCTTTGCTGCCCACATTGTATTCACCACTCATGACAGAAGGAGGAGGGAAACTAAAATACTGTCTAAGACATTTTGAGCCGTCTTAGTCTCACTCCTCAGGAGAGAAAAGAAGAAAAATGTTTCTCAGAAACTTTTGGACACATAACTTGAAACCTGGCAAAATTGAATCTGAGGTCAAATGTCAAGGTAATAACTCCAGCTCCTCCTTGAGAGGTCAGCCCCTACCTCTGGACATACTTCATTTCCTGTGACTTTCTCAGGATAAACCCCTACCCACACTTTGGTACGTCTTTCTCTCTGCAACATTCCTGTGAGGAGCCCACACCTACATTTGAGTTGTGAGTCTTTGTGACCCTCCCTAGAAAAGCCCACCCCCACATCCAGCTATGTCTCACTTTCTGCCTCTGCACCAGCCACACCCCAAAGCCCATGCCCACTCCCTTGGGTGTGTCTTCTTGCTTTCCTTGATCCAACCGCCCCTCCTCCTCACTGCCATGCTTAAACTCTATATTAAATTACCTTTAATAAAATCTTCAGCTATCGCTTTAAAGTGCCGAGGCCTGAAGTTCTTTCCTTTATCAATGCCATGAATTTAGTCTGACTTGCTCTAAGTCCCTAAGTTTCTGAGGTTGACAGCATGGAACTGTGATTATGTCCCCAAGCCAGGACTGTAAGACATCCCCAGAGGGAAGCTTCGGGAATGGACAGGAGCCTGCCCAGGAGAGGGGCTATGAGTGTTATACCCAACACAACAGGAGGGTGAGGCTACCAAACCACTCGGAGGAGAGAAGACTCCAACACAAAACACAGCTATTAGACACGAGGCCGCAGGACTCGGGTGATTCCCTCACTGGGGCACACTTCGCTCAGATTATTGATATAAACACATAACAAAGAATTCTATTGCACAGACAATGTCCACGGAAACACAATAACGCAAAGCACACACTTTCCAGCAATGTAGGTTCCAAATGAGCACGTTATAGACAAAAATTAACTGAGATATCATTTTAACGAACAAAATGCCATGCACTTCTTTATAACCCAGTAGATTTTGGTGAAATAACTCTAACAGAATGCAAATATTCAAAGTATTAGTGACGGAATTAGTCTGTAAAATGGGTAGTACTTAAGTTCGGTATTTTTTTACTTGGCTTCTTGAAGCATTTGATTTAATAAGAGTTTCTGGTCTGCTATCTTCAAATACTCTGAGTGATGTTAAAGCATAACACTACTTCCTTTAGCATTCTATGCGCCCTGAAATAATGAGTAAATATAGTCACTAAAAATTTCACCCTTTAGTAGGAAAGCCAAGATAAACAACAGGAACTATTGCTTAAAAATTAAGACAAACCAAAAAACTCAACAACCAACAAACTAAAGAGCAGGGATCAGTGAGATGGCTCAGAGGACAAAGGCACTTGTGTGCATGCCTGTCAGCCTGTACTCATCCCAGAAACCCACAGGAAGGAGAAAGGAGAAAGCAGACTCCATCGCATTTGCTGTGACCTCCATAGGAACATGCAAGCCCAACCCAAGATCCAACACATCACACACACACACACACACACACACACACACACACACACACACACACACACACCCTGGGCTGAAGAGGGTGGTTCAATAGTTAGCGCCTACTGCTCTTGCAGATAACCCAAATTTGGTTCCTAATACCCACACGCAAGGACTTGAACTGCCAGTACGTCCAGCGCTAGCCTAATAGAACACCTATGGCTGGCCAGCAGGTCACATACTTGGAGAGGAGGGGCACATAGTTAAAAATAATAAAAATAGATGTATAAAAAAATTGACACAGACAGGCAGTCCTTCCACGCCCACCAAATGTTATCCATCTCTGAGCTGGAAGCCAGCTCCAGACAAACCACCATGCATGGTCCAGGCTAGGGAAGACCTAGACAAGAAGGCCTACACCCTGACTGCCTATGACCACTGCTCTCCCCTGGGGCCCACTCTAGCAAAACCACCAAGGTGAGAGCTGGCCGAGCACAGAGCAGATAAGGTAGTCCCTATACTTGTGACACCCCCACCTAATGGCAACAGGAGCATGTTGAACTACCAAATGTGGCCAGACCCAGTGAAGACCTAAGCAGGCAACATTTTCCCCTGACCTCTGTGACCTCTCATGTGCCCCACGGTACCTTCCTACCCAACCACTGCACCTGGCCTTTTGGACGCTGTAAACCATTCCCTCCACTCTAACTGGTTCTTCCATCTCGACAGCCTTTTCAGCTGCTGCTGTATAAGCGGTCCAGGCAGACCCCCGCGAGGCAGCCTTCCTACCAGGTCCTGCCTCCCTGCCCACCTCCAGCCTCCTCCCGTTTGTAGGCTCTGACTCAGTGGGCTAAATACAAAAGCAAATGACACAACCATGTTACACCAGAGGCAAATCTCATCAGAAAAACAAAAGCAATACACGTGTGCGTTCACACACGCATACACACTAGACAGTATGCTTCTCACAAAAAGTACCAATATCGTAGTAATGGTCCCCAAAGAGGACAAGTAAGACAAAATCAAACACTGAGAGTTCAAAAGAACAAGTGTAAGCAGTCCAAAGAATTTAAAGAGGTTACTAACATCTGAACAAATTAAGGAGAACAAGAGAAAACTAATTGAAGTCCAAGAAAATACAAATAGGTAAAATGAAATAAGAAAGACAATTAAGAAGGTGAAAACTGAATTCAGCAGATAACAGAACTGCTAAAGAAAACAGGAAGTAAAATGAAAAATTTCAAACCGTCAGAAAGTTCAGTGGAAACCATTACTGACAGAATGAACCCAGACAGAAGACAAGGACTAGAGGATGAGGAAGAAGGCTCGGTCTTTCACTCATGGGAAGTGATCAAAGCTGTTTAATGCATAAGTGGAGAGAAGGCTTTGGGGTACCATAAGTGGGGGAGAATGCTTTGGGAAACCATAAAACAACTGACTCTACAAATGTGGACACAGAAGGAGAAATTGAAAGGCAAAGACATAGAAAATATTTTCAGTCAAATCAAAAAGGAGCGCTTCCTAACTTTTGATAAAGAGATGATGCCTTACAAAGACAAGAGGCTCATAGAGAAACAACAGGTAGGAAAATAAAAGAGATTCCCTGTGACATACAATAGTTAAGATGCCAAAAACACAAAATGAAGAAAGGATACTGAAAGCTACAAGACAGGGGAGCCGAGAGACGTGAAAAGGCAAGCCTACTAGAGGACAGCTGATTTGTTAGAGCCTGGGCCTAGAAAGGTACACTCCAAGTTCTGAAAGACCACAGCTGCCAGCCTAGAACGCTATACTCTGCAAGGCTATCGTTTATGAGTGAAATAGCAATAAATCCTTTCCATGATAAAAGCAAACTGAAAGGATGCATGACCGCTAAGGCAGCTCTGCAGAGTGGAAAGTGGAAGGTATAAGGAGACAGGAGAAGAATAAATGCCCCCAGAGACCACAAGGACAAATAAATATCAAGGCAGGTAAACAGAGGCCTAGGGAAAAACAACAAAAACATAAGCATGACAGGAACACACATCTTTCAAAAACAACTGAATGTTAACAGTGGTCTCAATTCCTCCCTGAGAAGACACAGACTAACACACTGGATTAAGAGACAAGATCCACCATTTTTATGGATCTAAGAAAACATCTTACTTCCAATGATAGAGACTGCCTCCGGGTAAAATGAAAGAAAAAAGGTATTCTATGCAAATGAGAAATTCAAGATACAAAGTAAGCCTTCACAAATACAGGAAAAGTGAATAACATCCTATTTAACATGATCACAGGGAATTAAGTTAATAATCCAAAGCTAGGGAAAATGTGCAAAGTCTACAAACACAGAGGTAGTAAGCCACACAGTACTGAATCAGTCACTGAAGAAATATAAGTGCAGTTCTAATACCTACATCAAAACATGAGAGTTCTCAATTAGATAACTTAATGATGCACTGTAAGGCCTTAGGGGGAAAACTAGGAACAAGTTAAACCCAAAAGCAGTAGATTGGAAGTGGTGGTGTAAGCCTCTAATCCCACCAGCTGAAGGGTAGAGGTAGGCAGATCTTTGTGAATTCAAGGTCAGTATGGTCTACATGGTGTGCTGTAGGACAGCCAGGAATACACAGTAAGACCCTTGCTGGAGGGCGGGGCAGGGATCAATGAAAAGAAAAGCTGACTCTTTCAAAAGATGACAAGACTGACAAACCTTGCTTAACAGAAAGAGAGAAAACAATCCAAATTAAGAAAATTATACAGAAACATGGAGACATCACAACAAATGACAATGAAACTCATAAAACCATAAGGAAATGCCTTAAATCTCTATATTCCAAGAAATCTAAAGAAATGAATAAATTTCTGTATACACACAAATCACTAAAATTAGACCCAATAAATTGAAATAAATAATGTAAACACATCTATAGCCAATGAGTTTAAAGCAATAAGGTAGCTCCCGAAGGGAAGGGGGGAACAAAACAATTCCCTGCAGAGTTCGCTCAGACTTTCAAAGAAAACCAATACTATTCAAACTATTTCACAAAATAGAAAAGGTAAGAATGCCTCCAAACTCTTTCTAGGAAGTCACTAATACCCTGATATCAAGCCAGAATATTACAAACCAATCTCCCAGATGAACAAAGATGTGAAACCTCTCAGTAAAATACTTGCCGACAGTGCTAGTGACATGGTTCAGCAGCTCAAGTGCCCTGATTGTTCTTCCAGAGGACCTGGGTTCGGTTCCCAGCATCCACAGGATGGCTCATCACTATCTGTACTTCTATTCCCAAGGGATCTGACACCTGCACACCTACACCATCACAGTAAGTAGAGAAAAACTCAAAGCATTCCCACTACAATAAGGGACAAGTCAAGGATGTCTACTCTCTAAATACCTTATAAGCTTGAATTCAATAGTGATTGAAATCTACCTAGAACAATAAGACAAGAAAAAGAATTAAGAGGCAATCGAAGCCCTAGAAGTCCCCTCAACTAAAGTTACCTGAATTTTCACTAAAAGCCAAAAATCTATATTAGACAAGAGACAGCGTCTTGAACAAATGATGGTTAGGAAACCTGGACATTACCATGTAGATCAAGGAAGCTAGATTCCTATATCTCACCCAGCACAAAACTAGATTCCAAGTCTATTAAAGACTTCAACAGAAGACCCAATATCACAGAATTGCTAGACAAAAAAGCACCAAGTCCATTGCAACATATGGATAAGAGTTTCCAGAATAAAAGAGGAAATAATACCAACAGTGGTCCAATAGGCTCTCATCAAATTAAAAGGCTTTCTGTACAACCAAAGAAACAGTTACGTGAAGAAAATACTAACTAGAATGTACAAAAACTTAAAACACTAAACTCAAAAAAAAAAAAAAATTAAAACTTAGGCTAAGGATCCAAAACAAGAATAGAGCTCTTAAAAGAAGAATTACAAATGACTAAGAAACACTTTAAAGAGGCATCAACAACCTTGGAAATCAGAGAGATGTGGACTGAAACCACTCTGAGATTCCATTACACCCCAGTTAGAACGGACATCATCAAGATTACAAATGACAAAAAAAAAAGGGGTGGGGGGAACTGTTATAAATTACTAATGGGGGTGTAAACTAATAAAAGTACTTTGGAAATAGGGCTTAAGGACTGTCGAAAACCTAAGAATAAGCATACCATCTGGGCGAGTACCCGGAGGAATTTATACCATATTACAGACATTTGCATATTCATGTATACTACAGCTCAATTTATAATACCTAGCAAATGAACAAAAATCATTTAAAAATCAGGTCCATTTGAAACCTGCAGTTCCCAAGCACTAAGGACAGCTTCTGGTCAAATATCTTGCCATTGTCAGGACTGGGCCTCCACCCTTTGCTTTCCTTGGGTACCGCAAGACATATCCAAAACACAATGGAAACAAGCTAACAGTAACTGAAATGGTGCACACAGTTGGGTCCACCAAAGGGGAAATTAAACAAACCAAAAATACCATATAATAGTGACATTACTCTTGGAAAACAACAAATATAAAATTATCAGTTGACCCTTTGGGGGTCTTATACACTTACCAGACCTTAACAAAGCAGGTGAAGAGAAGGATGCATCAGGTGAGTTGGCCATTTCAAACTGGTGATTCTTATCAAAAGCATTGCAGGCTAAGCTACACCAATTTTAGAACTGTTTAGTAAAGGTTAGAAGCAATCAGCATTAGATTAATGTTTGAGCAGTTATTAGCATGATGCAATGTGCAAAAGACAATTAAAGACCATTATATCATTTTAGCTTGTCTTTTATGACTCGAGAATTTGATTTCCTTTATTTGGCAAATTAAGTTTGCATACATGAATAGACAGAAACATAATATCCACTTACTAAGAAACATTTAATTAATAGCATCCTTTATTGTTCAGTAAAGTTGTTATGCTACTATGTAACAATGCTTAGAAACCCAAAAGCAGTCTGTCCCAGAAGCAGATTAATTCATGTTTCAAACAAGACTGTTTCTATATTCTTCTAAAAGTTGTAAACAGAATCCAATTAATTCTCTGTTACAAGCAGGAAGTTAATGATATGGCTCAAGGTTTACCATCTGTATTTTTCAGAGTCAAAAAAACTAGAAACTGCAAGCATAACTACTAATTTTAAAGATTTGCCTCAACTACTATCGTTTTGGTTTTTTGTTTTTTTTTTAATCTATCTAAATTTTACTCTTATCATGTAACCATACGGCAACATTTGGACAGTATCTTGGCACCACTGCAGCTGACACTGCATTCAAAAATAGTAAAATAAGACAGAATTTACCCTATTAAGAAATGTAAGGTTTTCAAAGCTTGCTGCTGTAACATGTATTTGAGGAAAACAAAGACTTGAAGGGGAAAACAGACTCTATAGGATTACTAAAAGAACTGCATTGCAAAAATACATGTTGGGGGGAACGGAGCGGGGGGATTGTTTAAGTCCCTGGCAGAACCTACTTATTCTCTTTGCCCAGAACAACCTAATAACACTTTCTATAGTCCCACAGAAACATAGTTAGTAACCAACTCAATATTTCTATATGACAAAAAAAAAAAAAAAAATACAAGCAACAAATAACTCCAAGACTGTTTCAAAAAAAATTGTACTGACTCTGAACTTGAGTCAACTGCTTTTTGAAAATTTCTCTTACTTTTCATGTGATTGTTCCACTACAACCCTAAGTATTAAGTAAATAAACACACACAAAAAATTAAGATTTAAAGCGGAATGAAAATGGCAATACTTTAACAAATACAGTACTTCCTACGATCCTTCCTCAATCTTTGACAAGAGAAAGGTCTTGTTAGAAGATTTCTCATTCCACCACTTCTTGTGTTTAAGGACAAACTTTTTGCTCAAGATTATGTCCAGTTTCAAAAGTGGCCGTTTCAATGCTGGCTATCCGGGGAGTAGTTAACCAGGAGTACTAACTTTTAAAACGCCAGTGTGACTTTGCAATTTGAACAAGTCAGTTCAGGACACTCGGACTGTTGGCATCTCTGACCTCCGTGGTTGGGAACCACAACTGGAAACTAGAGGTGCTGGGACCACTTGGCTGGAGAAGAGGCCAATTTCCTTCTGAACCGTAACTGTGCACTAACTTAACTTGTGGCATAAACCGTCTTCCTCAATTTCTCACACAGAACTAGCTGCGGCTAAAAGTTACTGAGGAAAAGTGAAGGGGACATATAAAACATGAGTAGTCGCCAGCTCCTTAGGACCTCGCTAAAAATAAAGGTCTACGTTTTTCAGAGTAAGAGAGTTCAGGTTCCAAAGAACTTGTCACTAGATGACTTACTGGGGTAAGTTTCTGGAGAAGTCAGCTTGCCACTAACTTTGGAGAGAAAATAACTTAGGAGAGAAACACAGAAGTTTTCTAAACAAGGGAAGTGCAGGGGGTGGGGAACGGGGACCAAGAGGGACAAGACCAGGGCAGCAAGGGACACCTGCTTTATGAAGACAACTTAAGGACACAAGTTGATCCCCAGGATAGATCCCACCTGCCTCCCTCCAGGGGACTTGCAGAAGAGCACCACCCCCTGTACCCAGCAGGAGGAAAGTTGTTGTCACAGGCAGTCAAACCTGAGCGCTTGGCCCGGGCTCGTCGTTCCAAGAGCTTCCAGCTTACTTCAGACATGAGTCCCTCTTCCCCCGCCATTGCACAGTGCCCACCACCCCGGCTGCCAGTCAGCACAGCCGGCCCGGCCCCGCCCCCTCGCGCGACACTGTCGGGAGGCAAGCCAGCCGGAAGTGAGCTCTCTCAGGCAGACGTCGCCCTAACTCCTTGGTCTCTGGGTCGTCGGAGAAACAGCCCCAGGGCAGCGTGAGAGTACAACGAGGGGCTGCCCGTAAGCCCGCACCCCGAGTCTTTTCTCGGTCGGCCGGTTGCACGGTGCTTTGCGGCTGCCGTCAAGCGCGGCGGAGGCCGGCCGGGCCGAAGGCGCCATGGCGGCAGGCCTGCTGCCTAGCGCCAGGGCGGTGCTGGCGCCGCTGTTCTTGGGACTCGCGCTGCTGAGCGTTGGGCCTGCTCCGGCACAGGCTCTACACAATGTCACGGCCGAGCTCTTTGGGGGTGAGGCCTGGGGCACCCTGGCGGCCTTCGGTGACCTCAACTCCGACAAACAGACGGACCTCTTCGTGCTGCGGGAAAGTCAGTGCTTGCCGCCCCTCCTTTCTGTTTGCCCCTCCCGGTGTCCCCACGCCCCCTTCTTCCTGTTACCCTCCCTCTAGCATTTCCCACTCTTCTGGCTTTCCCTTTATCTTCAGTACCATGACAGCGTTCCCCTGTGTTTAATCAACCCTGGGTCTTGGCCCAGTAACCCCGCGGTTTGACCATCAGCCCAACTCTTAAAAACACATCAACTTCTCTTCTAGAAACCTCTATAAACACCTGCCTGCCAAAATTCTTCCAGATTCCTAAGAACCTTGGTTTCTGGCCTCTGTGTTTGCTTTCCCGTCTTTCTTCCAATGTTTCGCCCCCTTGATCAGGAACGATGCAACTTGACAGTTTCTTATGAGAGATGCACTGCCTCTCTCCCATTTACTCAACTCCTCTGCCCTTCCTTTTGTCAGTCTTTAAAGGTACTGTGCCCTCCTAAGGCCCCAAATTCTCCACAACTCACACAAGCACCTGTTGTTAACGACTGATGCAATGCCTCCTTGCCCATACATTCTCGAACTACTGACCTCTCCAGTGTGAGGTGTCTGGTCTTTAGTGTACATCTGGCCCTTCCTCATTGCTACTGTCGTCCCCATCATTTTATCACTGCAGTCTTGCACATCTCTTTTTGACGACTTGCCATTGAAAGTTCATTAACCACGTTAAACCTTTTTTAAAAAAAAAAAATCTGATGCTGACAAAGGCTTCAGTAGGTGTCTATGGACCAAGGCCATGAGCTGAGTGACAACATCCTGACGAGGTCTTCTGAGGGCCCTGTCTGGTTCCTGGGAACCTCTTTAAAGACCTGTATGGTTTTCCCTCTGTTTGAATGAATACCCTTATTGCAAGACTACTCTAAGCCTATAGCTAATTATCCAAACTGGATACAGAGATTCTCCTTAACTTTGAAGGTATCCTGTGTTTGGTTAAGCATTTTTGAAAGTCTGTCCCAGTGAGCATTAATTGAATTCCACGGACCCATCCACGTGGAGAACAGAGCTACAGCAAGCAAAGGGGAGAAAGTTTGGAGGGCTCTGCTTCTGCTTATGTGTTGAATTATATCCTTGTCACTTGTGAGTAGACATTGTAGTAGGAATTCCTGCATCATTGGTGTGACGATCTGTATAATGAAATAACTAGCCTCATATAAGGGAGACCTGACTGGTTGTGGAGAACACAAGACTTAAAAGTAGCACAGTATAAATAAGGGAGTGTGTGTGTGTGTGTGTGTGTGTGTGTGTGTGTGTGTGTACGTGTGTCTTCTGTATTGCTGTAGATCAAACCTGGGTTTCGTACTCACAATAGAATAGTATAGTTTAGAGTGTGTTCATTATATGGATGGTTGTTTTAAATTATGCCCTCTGCCCCTTAATGGAATCCCATGGGGTTACATTGCCTCGTACAAGTGTGCTTTTCCATACTTTTCCCATGTTCCATTTGATTTGGATGAGTGTTCTTGGCAATGCTGTCTGACTAAATTCAAATAAAAACTTTCTTATAGAAACAGTACCTAGGAAGTTTTTAAGCACTGACTATTTTTCTAAAATCATTTATTTGTTCCTTTTAGGAAATGACTTAATCGTCTTTTTGGCAGATCAGAGTGCACCCTATTTTAAACCCAAGGTGAAGGTGTCCTTGAAGTAAGTATAATATCCTTATTATGTTATGAATATGCAGTAGCATGGGTTGTATTTGAAGTCAGTCATGTTCAGCTGTGGTTTGTGACACAAAATTCCTACTTCTGAGGTCTGAGTAATAAACAATTTTTTTTTTTTTTTTGGTTTCTCTTTTTCGGAGCTGGGGACCAAACACAGGGCCTTGTGTTTCCTAGGTAAGCGCTCTACCACTGAGCTAAATCCCCAGCCCCAATAAACAATTTTTTAAACCTAAATAAATTAGTTAAACATGGTGAGGATTGGTAGGATGGCACTTACCTCCACGTGTGATCACTAAGCTGGACTCCCAGAAACCTCATGGTGGAAGAAGAAAACTGACTCCAATAAACGGTCCTCTTACCTCCATTTATACACAATGGCGTCATCAGCATGTACTTGCATGCATACATATACACACAATACTAACATACAAATAAATAAAATATAATTTTATAAAGGGAAACATTGAAAATAAAATTTAAAAATACTCCCCCTTACAAACATAAATTTTGGTGGTTCCAGGTCTGTTCTATGTGAACACCCTACAGCCCCTTACAATCTAATATGCTACGTCTTGTCCTGACTGTTCCTGTGGAAGCAGATCACTCATAGAAATCTCATCGTCTTGAAGATGTTTTACATGTGAAGGATAGGTCAATGGCCTCTGTCCTCTTTGTTTTCCCTTTGGATCAAATGATGAGTTTTAAATACTGATCTTGACAGAATTGAAATCAAGCTGCTTTATTTAGGCTTTCATTGCTGTGAAGAGACACTGTGACCATGGCCTCTCTTATAAAGGACACACTTAGTTGTGGCTGGTTTACAGTTTTAGAAGTTAAGTCCATTATCATCATAGCTGGAAGCATGGCAGCATGCAGGCAGACATGGTGCTGGAGGAGCTGAGAGTTCTACATCTTGATCCCCAGGCATCAGAAGGAATATGTGAGCCACACTGGACATAGCTTTTGCATCAGAGACCTCAAAGCCTGGCCTCGCAATGACACACTTCCTCCAACAAGGCCATACCTCCTAATAGTGCCTCTCCTTGTGGGCCAAGCATTCAAACACGAGTCTATGGGGGGCCATATCTATTTAAACCTCTACACAAGCTTTTCAGATTAATTTTTAAAATGTTATTTAAATAATAGTTCTTATTGTTTCTTTTTTATGGTTGGCAATACATGAAACATTGACCCTAATGATATGAACTATTTTTAATCACTGTTGAGGAGAGGACTCAGTAAAGTATTGTTAAAATGTAGAAATTGCTATTTTAATTTTTAAGGATTTAAGTCTGTCTATCTGTCTGTGTGCTCTGGAATAACATGTGTTTGTTAGTTGCCTTCCTTTCATGGTGCTGGGAAGCAAACTCCTGTTCTTTGCAAAAGCAGTACATTCTCTTAATCAATGAACCATTTCTTCAATCCTCTGTGTTTTAAAAATAAAAATAATTGTCTTTTGACTTCTGTAGTCTAGTGTTTTCTCTTGGATCCAACCATTTTTAACCCTTGGTATTTATTTCAGTGTTTTAAAATAAATTTTTACACTGTGGTTTTGTATTTATTTTCTTAAATATTTTTCATATGTATGTGCATGTACCTGATTATCTGCATGTGTACCACATGCACACAGCTCTCAGAGGTTAGAACGGTATTGACTCCCCCTGGAACTAAAGTTACTGCTGTGAGCCACCTTGTAAGTGCTGGAACAGGACTCCTGTCTTCTGGAAGAGCAGCATGTGTTCCTAATTACTAAACCATCTCTCCAGCCCCATGTTCCTTTTGCTTATGTTTGAGTGATACTGGAGGTCAAACCCAAAGCCTCACCTGTACTACACAGGCAGTCTCCCACCGAGCCAGTGCGTGAACATAAACAGATTTTTCTATTGATATAGTTCAGATTTATGGTACTATATAAAGCTACTCTATGTTCTATTCATTATGAATTCTTCTGTAGATCAGAAGGCTCTATATACACAAAAGGTCATTAAATGCAAAAGACATATTACATTAATTCTATTAAATCTTGAGTTTTGAGTTGAAATTATTTTGCATGGTCAAGATGTAATTTTTCTGATATTTTTAAAATTCTTATTTCCGTTAGGAATTTCAGTGCATTGGTAACAAGTGTCGTCCCTGGTGATTATGATGGGGACTCACAAATGGATGTCCTGCTCACATATTTTCCCCAAAATCATAGCAACAATGAATTAGGAGCTGTTATCTTCTGGGGACAAAATCAAACATTAGGTGAGTTTTAAAATTATCACTATTTATTATTAGCTGATATTCTTAATAAAAATGTAATGGTTATTTTTCTTAAAACAATTAAATATTCTGTTCTTGCATACTAGTAAAAACTTCTTGACAGTTCATTTTTATTTTGCAACATAAACTAGTCCTTTCCAGAAAACAAATTCCATTCTTGATCTCTTGAAAAAGAAATACTTTAAGCTTTTAGACTTGTTGGAGTGACTAAAGAATTAACTTCAAGCCTAGTCTGGTGACACTTGGGCGGCAGACAGGTGGATCTCTCTGAGTCTTCCAGAGTTAAATGTGGGACTTTTATCTCAGAACAAAAAGAGCAAACTTCAGAGCTTTGCAGGGACAGTCCTCAGTGACCTTAAGAAGGCACTGTGTCCTTAGCTATGAGAAGTGGCCACATGCACAGCAGCTGCTCCATAGGATGCTACTTCTGCTAAGTGTCATCAGCAAATGGATGGTGCACTGGGCCTCTTAATACTGCCAAATTTAGTGTGAAACACAAAGACAGACAGATGCAGTAGACATAAAGACATTGCCTCACCTCACGTGCTTGCGAAAACTAGTCTGCCTAGTTATCATGGCTTACATTTAGCTCCAATTGCAAATGCCAGTGGACCTGGCAAGCCCTCCTCCTTTCTGCTTTCTAGTTTTCCCATTCCAGAAAAATACACAAAGCATAGGTAGTGAGTCAATCTGCTGTATCTGTCCGTTCCTGGATTTGAACTCCTATCTGAAAAGGCAAATGACAACCTGAGGTAGACAGAAAATGCCAGTATGCTTTCTGACAACATTTGGGGACTCAGACAACAATCTTACTAATCCACTTACCCTTTAAATATTTACAAGAATACCATGTGCAGGTGCGCTTATAAATAAAACATGCATATGGCAGAGTTGGGGTAATCTTGGACATACTTGCTTTGTCTGCACTGAAAGATTGTTGATTACCAAATTGTACAGAAAAAAAATCAGCTGAAAGATCTTTAGATGGCAAACTCAAATGAAACTATGAACTGAATCTTCAGTATAAAGTGAATTCTTTCATTGTTTTATCATTAAATGAAGCTTTTGATGTCTCCTTGGTGATAACTATTACAGGATATTAGAGGTCAACCTTGTAAAGAATAAAAGAGTACTTTGAATATAAGAACAAAAATATGAAATGCCCAGCTTTTCATATTGGTGTGTCTCTGTGTGTGCGTTTCTGTACATACACACACATACATGCGTATATCCTTTTCTTACAGATCCTAAAAACATGACCATACTCAATAGGACTTTTCATGACCAACCACTGATTATGGAGTAAGTATGTGCTTGCTTTACTTAAAACAGTTTAACCCCTACAAATGTAAAATAAAATCTTTTATGTAGAAAGCTTCTTTGCTAAGTAGGATTGACACTAAATTCACTTCTTAAGATTATAGGAACCTATATACAAGGTTACATGGCTAAGAGGCCGTGAGACACAAATGAGAGAAAATCAATTGTCCTAAAGAAAAGATAATATGGATTTTTTTTGTTTCGATAACTTGTTTGTTCCTTGTAGATCTATAGTGATGTGTCATTGTGCATCATTCTTTAATTCAAATAGGAATTTTTGAGTTAAAAATGTTGATTGTCAGATATAAAGAATATCAGATTTCCTCCAGAAATGGAGAAAGAATTACACATTAAAAAGAAAATGTCTGGGGGTTGGGGATTTAGCTCAGTGGTAGAGCGCTTGCCTAGCAAGCGCAAGGCCCTGGGTTCAGTCCCCACCTCCGGAAAAAAAAAAAAAAAAGAAAAGAAAATGTCCTTTAATAAAATCTTTTTTATGTTATTTATTTCCTCAAAAATACACAACAATGACTAAATCTAAATTTTGAGACAAGATAATACTGGTAATGAGGTAAAAGGTTGTTCTTGGGACATGAAGTATGGTCACATTCCTGTTTCCAGTGCTCCCACATACACTTGATGAAACCATTCCCACAACCAAGGCAGCAGTGACTACAGGCCTGAAATAGAAACCCAGAGTCTCTGTTTCCTGAGTACTTGGTTTGATTTCTTTCAGATCTGTGGGGTATTTTTTTCATTGTTATTATAAAAATCAACCACACTTATAAATAGCAGCTAGGGATTATTTTATGGATTATTTTTGAGTCTAAAAGTTCCTGGAATTAACACTGTCTCCTTCACTCTTGGGAGAGACAAGAGCAGAGCATCTTACTGCTTTTCTTCTTCTAACCCTCTCCACCCTTTTTCCATGACTCTGCTACGTAAGTGTATAATAGAGGTATGTCAGTCAAACATGTGCTGATTGTGATTCATTCAAAAGTTCACTTAAAAATACTTTGTTATGCATATAATTGCAATGTTAATTTAAGATTAGTCAACTTGACCTACAGAGAAGAGGGGGTTCTTTTCCCGTTACATAAAGAACTAAGTCTTGTTGAAAACTTTATAGTGATGATGTGGAGCATCTTTATTGTTTTTAAACATGATCAGTATTTTAATTTTTTGAACATCACTGACGAGAGTGCCACTTCATATGAACATATAACTTTAATGGCAAAGGTTTGTTTAGAATTTCAAAGATTATTGTAAAGTCTGCCTAACCACACGAGCCATTCTTGAATGAATTTTTTAATGAAATTTAAGTGAACAGCATAAAAATTTATTTTAAAAATCAAACATGCTAATAATACAATTGAAATAGTTGTTATTTTTTTACTTTCCTGCTTAGAAATGACAATAGGAAAATACCTCTTTTCTCTCCATAATTAAACCAGTGTTCCATAACAGCAAAACCCATAACACACATATTCAGACCCTGGAATAGTGCTGACCTGAGCCGGGGTTTCAGGCAGCAGCTCACTGATTGCCATTGGGTGGTGCACAGTGGGTGTTTCATACTCCTATCCAAAGCTGCAGTGTGGTTACGTAATGTAACACTGATGAGAATTACCAAAAATACCTCAGATTCATCGTGTTTTTTGCTTTAAATTAATTTTTGGAAATTCAAAAACATTTTACTGTTGCTAAATAAATATGTTGCAACTCTTAATTTAGTTACTAAATCCCATTTGATGTCACAACCAGTCCTTTAAGAAGCCACGCCCTATATTATGTAGAACCCGAAAGGTTGTAAAGGTGTTTAGGAGACACAATCTCACAGCAGGTGAGAGCCCATTTCTCTGGCTTTCCCAATCTTCCTGTCTACTGTTCTACAATGATTCCTGAGCCTTGGGCTCAAGAAATATGTTTTAAGTATATCAATTGGGAATGAATGGTATCCATTGTTGCAATGAGAATAAAAAGGAGTATTCTTGCCCAGGGGTGAGGACTCTTGTGTATGTATGTATACAGGACAAGTACTGAGAACGCAGTAGAGCATGTGCTGGGTTAGTAAACTGGAAGTGGTTAGCTTCCCTTCCAAGACCCATGACTTCACTGCCTAGAGTGCTTGGCTAGGCTTTCCCCATTCGTGAGAGGGTCTTAGGTTCCATTAAAGTGTTCCTGTTTACTCCCAACGTATGTGTACCACTGCTGTACCCTTGCAGTGCTCGATGCTGTTGTGGCCCAGAGCAGTCATGGCCGGGTAAGACAGTTGATTGCTTTCCTCCTTTGGAAGTTTTCTTTATAACCTGTGTTACCATGAAAGCTGGTCCTTGGGGAGAAGATTCCACTGAGTTCCAGCTCAGGGACCTGTGTGCTCTATTTCTGAAGCACATGGTGTCTTCAGCTGTAGGGACCTTCCTTCCACCTCGGGGGGCAGACAAGGGAAACAGCAATAGCATGAATGTTTGGAGAGTATTGTGGACAGCTCTGACCAACAGCTCAAAAGAAAGCTTGTGTGCCTGGTATTGGGGTTTTCTAACATGGTCTTTGACCCTGGCACAAAGCACTGTCATGCAGGAGAGAAGTTTTCAGTAAGTTATATATCTCTATTTATTCACCAGCTTAACTTTTATTATATGAATTTTTAGGTAGGTCGCTGATGATACGATTCCTGTTAATGCAAATTTAGTTCTAACTGTTGCCGCAGCAGGCTTCCTGCAGTCGGTACATGCGTTAGCAAAACTAAGAGCCTTTGGTCTGGAAGGGGCGACTGTCTCTTCTGCTTCATTGGCCACAGATCGGCATTGTTGCTTATGGTGATGCGCCACACTCCTGGGAGCTAAGCTAAAAGTGGCGTTTTAGTAAATCAGCTGCCTAATTTTAAAATACTTTGTTTTCAGCTTCAACGGTGATCTAATTCCTGATGTGTTTGCTATCACAAATGAATCCAGCCAGCCGCAGATACTGTTAGGAGGGTGAGTGAACAGGACTTTACCTATGTAACTAATCATATGTGTTCTTACTGCTGCCAGGCTGTGGGTGAACATTTGCTTTAATCTTTGAAGAAAAGTCAACTTACTGGAAATGCTTGTTTAAAAAACATTTTTTTGAAAGTATTTGGCGAACATGAAAGCCTTCTAAAGGAGTTTAAATTGGATTTGTAACCATTTTGCATGTAGAGCTACCTTCATTCATTCTAGAAGTAGGTATGTGGTCTTCACTGATCTCCACGTAAATCTTAGTGTGTTACGAGCTGACGAACTTTAAGTAGGATGAATAGCTGGCCTTCCAGGGCCATCACTGTCTTGTTCGCCCCCATACTTTGCTTCTTGCTAGGGGGATAGAGATATATAATTCTTCATACTGTTTGAGCAAACGTTCCAAAGGTCTACACCTCCGTTCTCTACACGCCACTACAACTTTCCATCTAAGTCGGGACAGGCGATGCTGTGGTGATTTCATGGGGCCCTTCAACCAGTGTTTTTCTGTAGCTAGTAAGGCAAACTTTTGTTGCTGTATAGAGGGGCATGTTTGTTTTCTTTGTTTGTTTGTTGTTTGCCCTTTGAGGAACTGCAGAGGACCACCTTATGAGCTTGTCTACAGATAGTTATCTTGGCGCTCCACAAACTTGTCTGTTTTGAGACATAATATGCTTTTATGATTGTTTCCTCAGGTGACTCATAGTTAGGCATGAGTAAATTATACTTAAAGTGTCTTGTGGAGAAATGCTTAGATTCTCTGTCATCTCTCATAAAAATGCTTCATATAAATGTTTGGGCATTATCTTAATAAACTTTTAAAGAATTGCTGGGAATCTAGATTCAGAACCCTGTTTCCCTTGTCCATCTTTACACAATGTCTGAAAGCACTCCTGCTGTAGCGAGAGCCTGGAAGCAGATGCTCGTTTATATGGGGCAGGACAGCGATGTGACCCCTGTCCCTCAGGAAGCCCAGTCACCTGTGATGGAGTGTGCCCAGTGACCCTGGCGGGTATTTCATGGCATCTCCATCTTGGCGTCCAGCACTGGAACAGCACCACTGTGTTTTTTAATTTGACAGATGCTTTTATTTGCAACATTTCTGTGTGATCCTTTTCTAAATTCTCAGTTTTCTTGTCAAACTTTCCCACTATGCTTTTGAAGGGGTTCAGGGTATTTACATCTTCGTTCCCTGTGTTATTTTCTTATCCAGTTCTGAATTGATTTTCTTAATTTATCTTCTGACACTTAAGTCCTCTGATCGCTGCTACTTTTGGAAAGTAGGACTGTAATATCTTTCAGCTGTTTTCTTCTTTGCTAGTTCCCAGGACTGAGGAGTTGGGAGATTGTGGTAGTGTCATATCTCTTGCCTCCTTAAATCTTTCACTTTTTGTTGTGTTTTATACATTTATTTAAATGTATGTGTCTTTTTGTTAGACATTGAAGATTGTTACTTACCCACTTGTTTATTTATTTGTCTTCCTGGTCAAGTGTCTGGGGATTGGTTTCCTACTGCTAAGTAAGGGGAAGCCAACTTTAGGGATGGAAGCAGTGATTTAACTCCACTCCCAGTGTAAACATGCAGTAAAAATACTGCCCACTGCCTGCAGTCAGGAAGAGGCAGAAGCACTAGGACTGCTGGGAGATGTAGTCTATTTGTTTTTAGAGCTAAGGGTGCTATTATTAAAAGGCAAATGGGAGAGAAAGAAGAAAGGGGATTAATTTTATGAGCAGGAGAGAAAATATATGGTCTAGAACTATAGAGATTATAGAGAAGGTTCGTGAAAAGAAAGGAGGGCCAGCACATGTAAGTGCTTGCCACCAACCTGACAGCATGACTTTGATCCCCAGAACACACACTGGTCGAGGGAGAGAATCAACTCCCCCAAGTTGTCCTCTGACCTCCCAAAATAATATATGTAAAACTTGAAAAAGAACAGTTATAAGATACCTATTCAGATAATATAAAAGCTATAACAAAATAAAAAATAAATACAAAACTATAAGCTTAAAGATAAGAAATGAAATAGGAACTATTATGGTATTGGTCAATATTTTTCCTAGTTAGGGTGGTTTTCCCCGGCTCTTTGATTTGTTTTTTGTAGCTGGCTCTGTAGATCAAGAGTACGTAACTCAGTGAAATTGGATGTGTATTTCAGTGCTGGAAGGAGTTTCTGTGTCAGCCGTTCTGGCTGTCTCTGTAGATGCATTTCTCCCTTCTTGTAGTGGACTGGGGATTACACTGACCTTCTGGGATTTTAGATAACCCAGGCTCTGTGCTACAAGCCCATGCTTGATTTTACCTGGATGCTTTCTGCTCGCCAGGATCCTACCCACAGTTTGTGTCTGACAATGCAGCTGTCTATTGCTGCAAACCTCTGATTCCACAGGCTCCTCAGGTTCTCGTGTTCGGTCTCACCTAGGCTGCAGTTGGGTGCAGCCTCCCGTGTATTCTTCAGAGCAGTTATTACAGGGGATTGTGTACAATCCCAGCTTCAGAACTACACACTACACTCCTGCCACAGCCAGCACTTTCTACCATCTCTCAACCCACTACTGCCCAACCTGTGATTTGGCTTCTGCAGGACCAGTCCATCTTCATTGAAATGGCCATCATCTTACTTGACATTGAAAATTAAAATTTATATTTTAAAATTTACACATTTTAAATTTTTTTTTAATTTATAAAATCAAATTAAAATAATAGTTCAAAAAGTAAAATCCCAATATCCCTATGGACTTTGCATTAAGTCAATCAGAAAAAGACTTGAGAATCATACAAATGTGCCATGGCTTATTTATTTTGATTTCTATGTTTGGTTTTTGTACTGGCTGGTTTTGTTTGTCAACTTAACACAAGCTGGAGTTATCAGAGAGAAAGGAGCCTCAGTTGAGGAAATGCCTCCATGAGACCCATCTGTAAAGCATTTTCTCAACTAGTGATCAGCAGGGAGGGTCCAGCCCATTGCGGGTGGTACCATTCCTGGGCTGGTAGTCTTGGGTTCTACAAGAGAGCAAGCTGAGCAAGCCAGGGGAAGCAAGGTAGTAAGTAACATCTCTCCATGGCCTCTGCATCAGCTCCTACTTCATGAATGACCTGCTTGAGTTCCAGTCCTGATTTCCTTTGGTGATGAACACCAATGTGGAAGTGAAAGCTGAATAAACCCTTTCCTCCCCAACTTGCTTCTTGGTCGTGATGTTTGTACAGGAATAGAAAACCCTGACTAAGACAGTTTTCTCTAATATTTCTTTAAGTAGTGTAGGCTTTTCAAGGTTATTCTGCCTAAAAATGTGTTCCTTTGTATTTCTTATACACTATATTTTTATATTCAACACATTAGACTAACAGTCTGTTATATTACATCTCTCATTCAAATGTCAGTCACAGATTAAAAAGTAGTAACCAACTTTTCTCTAAGTGATTTATCCTGGAAGTAGCCTAATGGATTTTTTAAAGACCTATTCTATTTTTAGTTTGTGTATGTGTCTGTGTGTGTGGGAGAGAGGGGATGGGAGAGAGAAAGAGTCTGATGCCCATGATGCCCAGTGTTGTTGAATTACCTGGAGTTGGAGCTAGAGGCAGTTGTGAACTGCCCAGCATGGATGTTAGGACTCAAACTTGCTGTAAGAGCAATACACATCCAGACCTCCTCTTGTGGTTGGAAAATGTGTGGTTAGCATGCAGAAAACCCTAGGTCAGTCCTCCGCTGCAGAGATGCATGTGTATACATACACATATACATACATGGTTTTTGTTAGTTCCATTGTGGCCAAGGAAGTGGCACTGTTAGGAGGTGTGGCCTTGTTGAGATAGGCGTGGCTTTGTTGAAGTATGTCACTGTTGGGGTGGTTTTTAAGACACTCATCCAAGCTGCCTGGAAGTCAACATTCTGCTAGCAGCCTTCAGGTGAAGATGTAGAACTCTGAGCTTTCTCCAGTGCCATGCCTGCCTGCATGCTGCCATGCTTCCCGCCTTGATGATAATGGACTGAACCTCTGAACCCATAAGTCAGCCCTAATTAGACGTCCTCATAACAGTTGCCTTCATCATAGTGTCTTTTCACAGAGTGGAAACCCTAAGACACTGTGGATAAGAAAAGCTGAGTGTATACCTGGGAGAGCGAGCATTAGTGGGTTACCAGTGTTCTACTGGGTTTCCTTCAGCAAAGGTCCACATCCAAGGTTTTATAACATCCCCATACATTGCTGCAGATGTGGGATGGAGCATTACGTATGTGAACTTTAGGAGACGCTCCTCATTCACACCCCTATATATATATGTGTGTGTGTGTGTGTGTGTGTGTGTGTGTGTGTGTATCGGTGTCTAAGTGAGAAAAGCACCAGCAAAGGAGCCCTGCACTTCAGGACTTAGCTTAGCAGCCCAGTCTTACTCGTCAGAGGTCAGCCTAACTTTGCGACTCAAGTGTCATGCAGTGTGGACACCCCACCTCCTGGGTTTCTTTCATTTACATTTGACTAGCAGCATAGTTGTATAGACAACTTTTATATAGAGTACCAAATGCTTACATCATGCTGTGCTGAGAATCCCAGGGCTATGACCTGGCCTGGTGCATTCTTGGATCTAGGACGATGCCCACAGTAAAAGTAACAGAGTCACTTTGGCTGTTATTGCAGTGAATGTGGAGAGTGTAAAGAGGGCGTGAACCCTATGGTTTTGCTCTAGTGGGGGTCATCTGACTGTGGAGAAGCTGGTAAGACAGGAGGTGCTTGCATCACGTCCAGTGGGCAAACATGAAGCTTCAGTTGTGCCTCAAGTTCCCTTTATCCTAGCTCGAAACCACAGAATAATGTATCAGTGTTAGAAGTAGCACCTAGCCATGAAGTGTTAGCGTACCTTCCACACTTATGTGAGATTACTATTAATAGGCATTTTTTCTAAAAGGATAATTGAAACTGATACTGTATAAGTGTTCAGAATAGCATTAGTACTAAAATAAACAATTTGGGGTCTGTAATGGTAATCAAGGGTAAAAATAAATTGTTATATTCAGGATTTCTCTGAATCACAGACTAGGCTCAGAAACATTTTGATTCAAGCCCAAGTTTCATACTTCATAATATTAATTTAGCTATGTAATAGATATATACTTCACCCTGCTCTGTTTATTTCACAGTGTAGTATTAAAGACACAAATCGTAGCCCTATGTGTATAAACTTGTAAGAGTTATATAAGATTTTAATTGGTGTATAATGATTTTGCATATTAATGGTAGCACTGTGACATTTCAGTGTTTTCATGTAATATGTAAAGTACATGAGAATATTTGTTATACCCATTCCTCAAACATTGACATTTTTATTATTTTATTTTTGAGATTACAATTATATCATTTTCTCCTTCATTTCCCCCATTCAAACCCTCCCATATACCTCCTTGATTGCTTCCTTTTATTCATTAATTATGGTTACATACATACATGGATATGCCTATCCCTGATTGCAAAATATAACCAGTTCAGTTGGTATAATGTTACTTGGAAGTGTGTTTCCAGGCTGACCATTTGATACTGGATAAAAAATTGGTTTGCTCTTCCCTGGGGAGCATTTATCCCACCCTCAGCCTTAGTTGTCAATTGTTGTTGTCCTCATTCTCCTCAGGTTTAGGCGGTCATGTTGATGAGGCTTTATAGGCCTATGACATTTGTAGGAGATTCAGTCTCACAGCAAATGGTGAGAGCCCATTTCTCTGGCTTTCCCAATCTTCTGTCCGCTGCTCTACCATGGTCCCTGAGCCCATTTCTCTGGCTTTCCCAATCTTCCTATCCGCTGCTCTACCATGATCCCTGAGCCCATTGTTTAGTTGTTTCAAAGGCCTTTGAGTCTTGTTTGTCTTCTTAAAGAACCAGGTCTTAGATGCTTTATGTACTGATCTTGTTGTTGTTTCTGTTTCATTCATTTTTGCTGATTATTTGATTTGGATTTGACTGGCTCTATTTTTTTTTTTCAGTTGTTTGAGTTACATTCATTACATCATTTATCTGTGTTCATTCTGATTTTTTAATCTAGGCACTTGGAACTATAAATTTCTCTGGAGACTTCTTTCAATATATCCAGAGTTTTTATTGTGTTTTCATTTTCATTTACTTCAGGATTTTTTTCATTTCTGAAACAGTAACGAGCTGTTCAGTCCACGTGAATTTGTACATTTAGTGTAGATTTGTTTCTTGTCAAGTTTAGGTTTTATCCGATAGGATACTCGGAGTCACCTCAGTCTCTTTGAGTATGTAAAGATTTGTTTGTGTCCAAGTTGGGCTCTATTTTAGTGTAGCTTCCATGTCCTCATTAGCCAAGTGTATATACTCTTTGGTTTTTGTTAGAATATTCTGTTAAGAGCTCCCAAGGACTAAGCCACTACCCAAAGACTATACATGGACTGACCCTGGACTCTGACCTCATAGGTAGCCTTGAATATCCTAGTAAGAGCACCAGTGGAAGGGGAAGCCCTTGGTCCTGCTAAGACTGAACCCCCAGTGAACGTGATTGTTGGGGGAGGGTGGCAATGGGGAGGATGGGGAGGGGAACACCCATAAAGAAGGGGAGGGGGAGGGGTTAGGGGGATGTTGGCCCGGAAACCGGGAAAGGGAATAACACTCGAAATGTAAATAAGAAATACTCAAGTTAATAAAAAAAAATTTATAAAAAAGAATATTCTGTTGATAATCTGCTAAGTCCATGTGGTGTATGTTATCATTTAGTTCTTATATTTTTCTGGTTTTTTTTTAATATATAACCTATCTATTAGATAAAGTGAGGTAATGAAATTACCTACTGTTATTGGATTGATGTTAATCTCTGTCTTTAATTACATTTTTTATGATACTGATTGCACTAGATTCTGGTACACATTTGCTTACATTAGTAATGTCTTCTTGATAAACTGCTCCCTTGATGAGAATGAAGTGTACCACTTTTCTCTTCTGATTGCTTCTGGTTTGAAGTCTATTTTATTAGGTATTATGATAGCGCCTGCCTGCCCACTTGATTGAAGTAGCTTTCTCCATCTTTCACTCTAAGGCAGTGCCTTCTTTAAAGCTACAATGTGTTTCTGGATCAACACAGCTAGCCTGTTTCCTGTGATTGGAGAAGTGAGGCCAAGAATATGTAAAGTTATTGAAATGTGTGTGGTGATTGGAGCCATTATGTTATCGATTTGCCATGGTGTAGGTTTTCTTTGTTAGTTTGTGTTTTAGTAATAATAACTTGGTATTTCTTTCCAATTTCTCTTGACTGCCATCTTTCTCTCTTCCGCTGTCTGTATTTGCCTTAGGTTTGTTTGCTTGAACATAGTTTTTTAAAACTCGTTGTCTACCAAGCATAGTTTTATATGTTTTGTCCAGTGGAATTTGGTAACATTTCACCATTAAATTAGTAATTGATTACACTGGAAAGTGTCCTATCCTAGGCATGATCTCTCGTGCCATTAATACTAGCTAGCACTTGAGCTGCTAAAGAAGTGGGCCTCAGAGTGAGTCCCCAGCCAGCCTGGCCCTCAAAGTGAGGCTGTCTCAAAACAGCAAGAAGGAGCCTGCAGTGTGGCAGGCAACTCTAAAAACTGTCCATTGCCAGGCCAGGTGGCTCATACCTGTAACCCGGGGCCTGGAAGCAAAGGTAAGAAGATCACAGGAAGTTACTGTCTCAAAAACAGATTCTATAAGAAGGGTTTGAACATGAAAAGGAGCATTCTGATTACTCCTGCAGGACTGTGTTCTCTGTCACCCTTTCCCATTGCGATAGACCACAGCACTGGCAAGACATGAAAGGGGTTTTATTTGCTGTATGTAAACATTATTAAGAAATTAATTTTTCAATTTTTAAACAACAGTATATTTCTTTTATTAAAGTTTTATGTTTAATGAAATGAGAAGAATGCTATTATTGTTATTCTCATTTGATTGTTGTAGTCTGAAAGCAAAACCGCTGTGTCTTCTATTATACTTGTTAGGTGAATCATTACATTGTGCTGCAAAAAAGAAAGGAAGACAGACAGACAGGCAGGCAGACAGACAGACAGACAGGAAATATCTGATATCTGGAAAAATATCTGGATATTTGTTTTTGTACCAAACACTACTTCTTATTCTCTGCTTTGCTCTGAATTTCTTAAATAGTTGCCATTGGGTGATGAGGTGATCCTTGATAAGTGGGGAGTTAGAAGTCATTTCCAATAGCTGTTACCATAGGCAACCAAAAGCTACCTTGGCACTAATTACATATAAATCTATCCTTTGATAAATGCTATTCTTTGAGATAAAAGGTGATGATGCCCACAAATTAGAACACTTTGACATGATTATGTTTTCTGTGGGGGAAGTTAATTGAAATCTGCAAAGGTCAAGAAGTGTTAGTGAGTAAACCTAATACCAGCTTGCAACTATCCATTTCATGTTCCTCTCTACCCTGCCTTCCGCTTTAATCAGCAGTATGTGACATTAACCTTCAGGAACAGCTGAATACTTACATGAGATTACGGTTTATATCTGTTCGCTTGCCTGCAAAATATGCAACCCGATTCTTATTTCTGAAAGGCTGTGATAGCAATTTCAAAGATGAGAGAAGTAAATTTTACTGTCCCTATAGATTTAAGTAATTTAATTATGATTGAACCATCCTAAAATGCACTACCAAAATAAACAGCATCTCGTCCCTGACTCCTTCATCAGCTGTCAAAATTGTAAGTGGCCATTGCATATAAATTACATGCTAAGAGTTAACTACTGCCTTTTAAATGGTGCTGGCATAAAAGCAGCAGGACATACTCAAGTAAAAACTGTAAAGCGCTGTGAGAAATTGAATGTTGATTTGAAGTATTAAGAAAGCAAGAGTAGATTGGTGCTTTTTAGGAGTTTTCCATTTAGACATCAAGAAGGATGCAGAAAGAAGGGGAGAAAGTGGTTGGTTTGTTAGGATTTGGGCTGTCTCTGGCAGTCCAAACAGCAGCAACCCCATCTGACAAAAGCTACTGGCTGCCTGGTTCCTTATGCTTCAAAAGAAGGCAGAAAGCTAGACTTTGTGCAGAATCTTGTGCAGATAGGTTTGGGGTTTGGGTGGTTTTGTTATTTATTACCACAGTGAGCTTAGGACAGGTTAAGAGCTGCGGGATGTGAAAGATTATAAAGAGGAGACTGTTTCTTGCTTTAGGGAGGGAAAGTTTTGATAAATACTGTTTTACCACATCACCCTCCTAAGAATGAGTTCCTTTGCTTTCCAAAAATATCAGAAACAGCCACAGATAAAACCTTGGTGCCTAGTGGACTCACCAGTTGATACAGATCTGAAAACAGCGACTCCCCCTCTCCTAGAATACCATCAGCAGGAAGGCGTTGGGCCTCAGGGGTAGTCCCTCTCCCATATATGACTGGCTGTAGGCAAGCTCTGTCTTGTGTGAACAGCATTATCTTTTCACCTTGAGCAGCCAAGTCTCTGTGCCCACTCACTGCCACCCATTGTAAAAAGAACTTTCCTGAACTGTCACCATTCCGGTACAATGTGTCTTTTTACTCATAGTATCTCTAATTTGCATTTTCCTAGTGGCCAATGATGCTGTGCGCTATCAGGAGTAGCTAATGTTTTGTTTAAGACTTATTATTTTTATTATTTTAAATTATATGCATGTGTTTGTGTTATGCCTGTGATTGCCAGTGTTCACAGAGGCAAAGGGCATAGGGTTTCTAGGAGCTGGAATTATGAACAGTTGTGAGTTAACTGATGTGGGTGCAGAGAACCAGACTAGGGTCCTCTGCAGGAGCAGTGCACTCTGTAACCACTGATCCCTGGCTTCAGCCCTTTGGCTCGGTTTCTGTGTTTTTGTTGTTGGGCTTGGGCTCTTGGTGGGGAGTTTTTCTTGGGATTTTGAAGCAAGGCCTAGGTTGACCAGGGGGTCATATAATGTTTCACAGGCTGACCTCAAGTTCATTACCCTACTGCCTAAGTCTCCTGAGTGCTCAAATTAGAGGTATTTATCACCATGCCCAGCACTTGGAAGTCTTTGGAAAAGTTTCTAGTCCTTTGCCCAATTTAAAAATAGATTGTGGGGTAGGTAGATGGTCACTGGGTAAAGCAGATTTCATGTGAGCCTGAGGACAGTAGATCTCTAGATCTCACACAAAAGCCAAGAGGGCGTAGTAGCCACCTATAATAACCCCAGAGTAGGAGATAGAAAAAGAATTTCCGGGGTTGGGGATTTAGCTCAGTGATAGAGCACTTGCCTAGTAAGTGAAAGGCCCTGGGTTCAGTTCTCAGCTCCGAAAAAAAAAAAAAAGAATTTTCTGGCTAGCCAGACTGGACGAGTTAATTGTGGTTCATTTACAGACAATGCCTCAATATGTAAGTGGAAAGTTATAGAAGACCACTTCCACTGTTAACCTTGTGCCTCTACATACACCCAATACTTGTAGGCAGTAGCTTGTGTCAGGTTAACATGAACACCAGCCAGGACAAATTGACTCGTTGTCAACTTGACATACAAACACATCACTATCCAACCTTTCCTTCATTGTCTATGCCGAGATCTCATATTAATAGCAACATTATAATCTAAAACACAGAAATAACTTCCAAACTCCCAGTCTTTACAAAACAAGTACTTTAAAAGTTCAGTCTCTTTACAACATCCCGAGTCTCTTGAAAATTCCCAAGTCTGTGTGCTCTTGTAAAATCAAAGCTTAAATACTACTGCACTCAGCAGTAGAAGAGCCGAGCACAGTTACTCACATCAGAGCCTTACATGACTGTGGACAGCTCAGTGTCACACTTCTGCGGCTCACAGTACTTGTTCTAGGCTCCCACAGCATGGCCACAGTGCCATGGCTCATGTCAAAGGCTCAGGCTAGCTCTGCTCCATGGCTGCCGCTGTGCTTGGTAGTTGTGCTGTGGCGCAGTGTAGCTAGGGTGCGCCTTCACCAGCAGCCTCTCCTGGTTTCTTCTCAGACTTTGTTCTGAGACTGTGGGTCTACCATATAATCCTCACCTGCTTCCCATAATCTCTTCAATCCTAGGCCTTCTGGGTCAGCTAAGGCTGTATCTTCACCAAGGCCCCTCCTAGTCTCTCAGTGCAAACCTCTAGGCGCTGCTTGACCCCTTCATTCCTTCAAAAGCAGTGCCACCAGAGGACTTGCATATTGCCAAGCTTGGCTGTCAGCACCAGGTTTAATCTTGGCCCTTATGAATCATAGATTCTTTGTGCTAACCATGCAGCAACACTTCCCAGAAGATTTTGCCTCAGTGGTGCTAGTGTCTTCTTAAGTTACAACTGATTTTTCACCCCAACTGGCCACTGTCATTTACCCCAGAAAAGCAAATGTTTTATGTTAGCAGTTCTTAATTCAGAGTATCACATGACAGAGTAGTGGAGGGACTTTGAATCGTCCCTCTGAAAGGGCACAGGCCAGGCCCCGTCATCTGTGCTTCCCTCAGCTTTATATCCAGTTCCTTACACTCAGTGGCTTTTCTGGCTCAAAGGTCCAGAGTCCTTCTATAATCTTTCCCAAAACATGTCAAATAGTAATACCCCAACTCCTAGTAATAATCTTAGTTACTATTAGTTATTTTTAGTAGTCTTAGTTACTTTCATATTGCTCTGAATTTAAAAAAAAAAAAAACAAAAACAAAAACAAAAACCAGCATGACCAAAAGCCTCTTGGGCAGGAATGGGTTTCTTGTAAGTCATCATTCCAGAAAGTCAGGGCAGAAACTGAAGCAGAAACCACGAAAGAACATGCTTACTAGCTTGACCCTACATGATTTGTTCTGTGTTCTCTCATAGCACCTAGGACTACCAGCCCAGGGGTGGTACCAGCCACTGAGATTTTGATTTTGAGTGTATATGAGTGCACCTCATGCATGCCTAGTGCTAGAGGGCAGAGAGGTCTTTGAATCCCCTATAGTTATGGATGGTTTGAGCTGCCAGGTGAGTGCTGGGAATCACACCCCAGCCCTTTGCAAGAGCAACTGTTCTCAAACCGTGAGCCACGCTCCAGCCCCATTCATTTGCTTTGTCGTGTGGTGATATGGGCACAGGGAGACAAGATTTATGAATTCCTCGCCTAGGGCATGATGCCACATATTTTTAATCCTTGAACTGAGGAGGCAAAGACAGGTCGGTCTCTGTGGTTTCTGTGCCGGCCTTGGATAAATATTGAGACTCTGTCTCAGAAAAAAGAAAAACAAAAGCATTTTTTAATTACCATACCCAAAGACATTAGTATTTACCTTGCATTTACTTCTAGGAATATTATAGTTTTAGCTTTGGGTATATTTTGACTTAATATTATGTGTATATTGTGAAACACACTCCAAATCCATTCTCTCTTGTGTTCCAAGTAATCATCACTCTTTAAACCACTTTTGTAGAAAAAACATTGTTTGCTAGGCCACTATAAGCTAAAACCATAAATCTTTTGGACGAAAGCAGGTAAATCTTTATGACCTTATAGAAATCCAAAAGAATATGTACTAAAAAGAAAAATAGATGGAGTGGGCTGCATCAACACTAAAAACTGGGTTTCTGAGATCACCATGAGGAAAATGAATGACAGCCCTGAGACTGGAGACGTCTAATATCCAATACCTCATATGAGTCAATAATAAAGCAATAAAAGCACAATTTAAGTCTCAGCAGATGATCGGGAAAGTTCCTTCCCCAGTGAAGAACTACAAATGGTCAAGAAGTGTACGTGAACATGCTTGAAATCACCAGCCATGCGTAAAGTGTATGTGAACATGCTTGAAATCACCAGCCATGAGTCAAGAAGTGTACGTGAACATGCTTGAAATCACCAGCCATGCGTAAAGCACAAAGCAAGGCTTCCGGGACGATGGGCAAATTGTCAGTGATCCCTGCTAGTAGGACTACGAGATAGTAGAGCCGCTCTGGAAACCATTTCCATCCTTCCCCAAGCGTGAATAGTCCCCAGCAGTTCCACTCCAGTTGAAACATTTGCCTCCCAAAAAACCTTATAAATGAATATTCATAACAACTGTAGGAACAACCCAGTGTTCAAGAGGTGACTGAGTAGACAGGAGGTTTGGCCATGCAGTAGAATGCTGAGTCTACCATAAAGCAGAGTGCAGACTGCCGCTGCTGTCTTGGGTTTAGACAGGCTCCAACTGAGCAGCACTGATTGGCCTGGTACTCACTGTGTAGACCAGGCTGGCCTTCAATCCAGAGAGCTGCCTATCTCTGCTCCCCAAATGCAGCCACGCGCAGTCTAAGCATGTGGTTCTGATGCATGCATGGTTCGTTTTGAATGAACTTGAAAGTGTAATGAGAGAGGCCACGTGCAAAGAGCCAAGTGCTGTGCGGACATTTGTGTGACCTGAGTTAGGAAACACTGAGGTGCCAGATGCGTGGTTGCCATAGGAAGGAAATGAGGAGTGACTAGTACATTTGGAAATTTATTTTTCAAAAGAAGATGTTTAGGATTTTGAGAGAAGCAATGACTTTTCACTGTGAACACACTAAAACCCATTAGATTATAGACACTAAAAATATGGATTTTATAGTATGTGAAATATACCCCAATAAAAATATTTTTAAATTATTATATAACCAATATTGTTATACTTTAAGACAATATCTATATGATATTCACCCTAAGAAAATTATGTTTTTTTTCATTTTAGAGATTTGTCATGGCATCCTGCCTTGACCACTAAGAGTAAAATGCGGGACCCACATTCTCATGCATTTATTGATCTGACTGAAGATTTTACAGCAGGTGAGTTGCACAGAAATGAAATATTTGCTTTGATCTGCCTAAAAATTATGGAATTTTATATCCTCTTAAGAATCATTTCTTAATTCTTAATTCTTCTATGCTGTGAACAAGCATTTAAAAGTTATGACATACAGTAAGTAGCAGAAGGTTACATACTGGAATAAGAGGAAGTATTTAGTGTGATAAATATGACCTTAGAGCTTACAACTTGCTACATGTTAAGCACCTTGCAATTAAGTCTCCATTGTTTAGAAATTTTTGATAGCTTGAATATATGTTGCTCAGTATTTCTTTCCCTTTAAATTTAAATATTTTTACTAGTAAAATTAATGATTGAAAAAACATTTAACCTATAGTCTGAAAAAATGGCATTTTTATAAATACCATATTTATACTGCATTTTTTCATACTATGCATTTTATACTATTATTGAACGCAATATGCTCACTGGCCAGTACTCTACCACTGAGCTGCTTCTTCGGGTCTGAAAATGTTTTATTGCAGAAATATTTAGAATATAAAATACTATAATATACACAATTTAACCATCACCTGTTTTCAATAATTGTAAATGCTGTGTGTATACCACCCATATGTCCTTTCACCCCAGAAAACTTTAAAGAGAATTACAGACTTACCATTTAGTTCGAGAGTACTTGAATGTGTGTTTCTAAGTGATACGATACGGATTTTTAAGGGTTATTTACCTTATTCTGTATTAATGAGAGTTTTGCCTACATGTATGCCATCCCCTCATGCATGCCAACTGAGGCCAGAAGGGAGCACAGGAACCTGACGTTCAGTTGATTATAAGCCCCCATCTGGACCTGACCCCTGGTCCTCTGAAAGAGCAAGTGCTCCCGACCAGTTGAGCTATGTCGTCAGTCCCAAGAATATTTTTTCTGTATTTCCATTATAAAACCAAATTGTTTTATAATGATTTAGTATCAAGTATGTGTCATCATGTACAATATCCCTATATACTCCTAAATTTTTTTCGTTACCAAATCAGGAACTTAACAGAATACCACACAGACAAAGAAGGAATGCTGTCAGTCTGCAGATACACCTCTATTCTTTCCCGTGGTGTTTCTATGTTACTCTGTTCTTGTGTTTCAGTAGTTAAAATTGGAGTCCTAAGCATAATCTATGTTTTAGCTCATTAAAAAGGTGGATGCGCTTTTTCTCTGTTCTGATGTTAAAATTGAACACTGTTATCAACTCTCCTGAGCTCAGATCATTATAATCCTGTCACGGCTCTAAGGAATCATTGTCAAACCATTGTTTTCGTGGGCGTATTGGTCAGGGTTCTCTAGAGTCACAGAACTTATGAAGTGGCTTTATATTAAAGGAGTTTATTGTGATGACTTACAGTCTGTAGTCCAGCTAACCCAACAGTGGGCAGCTGTGGAGGGAAGGCTCCAGTGGTTGCTCAGCCCCATGAGGTAGTTGTCTTTCAAACTCCATTCTATCTTTCCTCCTAAGCCTGATGGCCTCAAACCTTCGCATCTCATTAACAGCAGCTCTGCAGAACACTGAATCACGTTAGCTGTCTGTCTATGAACATAATGCTAATGGTGTTAGGAAATTCTGTTCATAGGGCCTTTAAGTCTGCATAACCTAATCCCTTCTCACTGCCTCCACAGTACTCATCCAGGCCCAAGGCTCCATCTTTCCCCTCTCACTTATCCCATTAACAGGTACTTTCCCATCTACGACCGGTTTCCACAGACTGCTGTGATCCACTTCAGAGTGTAAATCAGTTCACGGCATTCTTCTCAAAATCTTCCAGGGACCCTACAGAATTAGAAAAGGTCACACAAATTATCTCCTAGGCCTCTATTGCCTCTCTAATTCTTCTGTTTGATTCTTTTCCCACCTGTTGGCAGTCCCTCTCCCTTTTCCCTGCCCTCCGTTCCCCAATGCCTTTGCCTGGACTTGAGACTGAAGGTAGTGCCCCAGGCAAGCAAACTGTCACCTGAGCTGTACCCTGCCCCAGCACAGACGCGCACGCACGCACACACAAACACACACACACACACACACACACACACACACACACACACGCACACACACACGCACACACACATACACACACACACACACACACACACACACACACACACACACACACACACACACACACACACACACACACACACACACACACACACACACACACACACACACACACACACACACACACACACACACACACACACACACACACACACACACACACACATACATACACACACACACTTTTTAAAACATGTTGTTGCTGCCATTGGAACAAGTTCTCAATGAGTTTTCCAAATCCTCTTCATCTCCCTAATATTTTATTGATACTGTTTTTAACTCCAGTGAGACCTGCTGTATTCAGGGGTCGGGGGCTCCACCCAGGTCCTGTTCCGCTTACTTCTTTCCCCAAAGTCCCATCACCTGCTAAAATGTCACCTATTAATTATCTTTACTCTGTCAGTCCATAGAGCACATAAAGTTAATAAGGGCAGAGACTTTGGGTTTCCTGTTCTCTGTCATTTTTCAAGTGTTAGTGCACATCCTACACCAAATGGGGACTCGATGGGTGTCTGTAGACTTAGTGATCACACTTGGGTAGCAGGGTGGTACCTAGCCAGGCTAACATATTACATATTCAACTGCTCACTATCCCTGAGAAGTATATCTTTCACCTGCAGATTTAGCAGATAACAAGGGAACTCTTGGTAAAATGGCTGCATATCTGCAGAAGTTTAAGCATTGTATTTTGTTTTTCTTTGTTTTGGTTGGGTTAAGTTTTGTATGGCTTTGGTGTGTAGTGTGGTGTAGGATTTTGATACAGGGTGTCAGTGTGCCCTGGCCTTCAAGTTGCAAAGATGATCCTGCCTTTCTTTCTTCATGCTGGATTATAGATGGTATCATTCTGCCTGGTTAAGCATTCAGAAAGAATTTCTCAGAAATATATAAAAAGCTTAGAAAGTTTGGCTGTGTTAGACCTATCTAAGCATATATTAAAAATGGTGAGAATATCTTTGATTATTGTTATTCTTTTTTTACAAATTAAGCTTCTCTGACCTTATGATACCATGAGGTGACGATCTGATTCACTGTGAAATACATTCTCTTTGAAATGACTCCAATTTTGTTGAAAATAGAAGGTGATTTTTATCAGCGAAGATGAAGAGACCTGTTTACTAAAAGCTGCACTTCGGTCTATTATTATCGTTTCTGCTCTTTGATAAGGATGGGACACCAGGAAAACAAAGTAATGGAGAATGTTTTACTACAAGTATGTTATCACTTTCCTAATGCCAACAGACAGTTTTCACTAAACATTTTAAAGAGAAATTATATAAAGATGTTATTCTTTTGTGACAATATTTTTATTCAAAATAGATTTTTTCATACACTATATTCTGACTGCAGTTCTCATTCCCCAGATCCTCCCAGATCCTCCATGACCCTCCACCCACCCAAAACCACATCCTTTCATTCTTTCTCTCATTAGAGCACTAACAGGCATCTAAATATAATGGTAAAATAAGATAAAATAAAACCAAATAGACCAAAATAAGATGAAACAAGCAAACTACCAAGAGAAAAAGAGACAAAGAAAACCATGAGAAACACCCCACCCAGACAGCTCATGTACATGCAGGGGCTGTGCACGCTGCCTCTGAGTTCACATGTACGTCAGTCCTTCTGGGTTTGGAAGGCCTTTTTTCCTTGGTGTCCTTCAACCCCCTGGCTCTTACACTCTTTCCTCCTCTTCTGAATAGCCCTGAGGGAAGAAGAATTTGATGGCGACATCCCATCAGGACTGAATGAGATTCTGAGGTATCTCAGTCTCTGTACTTTGTTCCCTTGTGGGTGTCTGCATCTCTTTCCATTTACTGCAGGAAAAAGCTTCTCTGATGATGGCTCAGTGAGACACTGATCCATGGGAATAGAGATTACCCTCAGGAGTCATGTTATTGCTATGTTCCCCAAATAGAACAGGAAGTAGTATTTGCATTTCCTTGAGGTTATAGGCCTGTCTAGTCTCAGGTTCTTAGCCACTCAAGCAGTGTCAGGCATGGCTTCTCTTTCATGGACGAGGCCTTAACTCTAATATATAGATCTATATATTAAATATGAATCAAATCTAGAAATTTATAAATCTGACCGGTATTGGCTGGTCACACCCACACTGCACTGGGCCGCTATTGCACCAGTGGACCATGCAGGCCCAGTCTCCACTGTGGAACAAAAAGGTTGTAGCTGGGTTGGTGTTTACCTTTCTCCTCTGTCGTGTGCAAAGTGCCTTCCAGTACCGTGAACACAAGTCTGTAGGGTGAAAATTCTAGGAAAGCACCAAGTCACCTTCTCCATGTTCACTGAATTAAATAGGGTTGTCTACAACAATAGGGACTTTCCATTACGTTGTTGAGAGCAACCCATGGACTTGGAGATACCTTGATTCTTTAGGGTTGCCCCTGGAGTCTTTTGGCTAACAGCTCCATTAGATATAACCTATTCCTGGAACTGGGGGATTCATTTAGTGGGGAGAGATGTCTAGTTAAGGCTTTGTCTCACCCATTATTTGGTTATTCCATTTAGATTTCTTCAAGAAGCTTCTACTGTGTTTGATTTCTGTACAACCCCTCAAATGGCTCTTAGTGCTGTCCCTCCCCATATTCTCTCCTTCACTTCCTCTTCCCTCCCCATTCCTGAATTCCCTTCCTTACCTCTCCCCCTCCCTTTTTGATCCTCTTGTTCTAGTGCCTCCTCCCCAGGCCACATCTATCCATAACCATTCTAGTTCTGCCTTCCTAGGGAAATCCATCTCTGCCCACTAGTCCCTTACTCTGTACTAATCTGATTGGAGCCTGCTTTGATTGTAGACTGCTTATCAAAGACTTAACAACTAACATTGTGGCAGTATTATGATGACTATGTTATCTAGCAAGTAAAGGTCTACTAAAGCATTTAATTTATTACTGTCCTTTTAGTCTTTCCCTTAAATATTTTCGTGGTTTGAAAAAGAATGGCCCCCATAGGCTCATATATTTGAATTCTTAGTCACCAGGGAGCTCCACTATTTGAGAAGGATTTGGAGGTTTATCTTTGTTGGAGTAAATGTGTCACTAGGGATGGGCTTTGAAGCTTCAAAAACCCATGCCAGGCCCAGTCATAACTTGAGATAGGCATATCTTGACTTTCTACTTCAGAGTTCGCTTACAATACTTCTCTTTAAATATTTACCTGTTTAATTGTTTCCCTTAAATGTAAGTGTATATATGTCATCACATGCATGCCTGGAGACCAAGGAGGTCAGAAAAGGGCTAATAATTCTTGGACAGATTATTTAGCTTAAATGTGAAGCACTTCATCTCTTAAAGTAGGGGTGTTGAAGTATTTACCTTGCAGGATAAGGAACCAAATGAGAGAATATACCCAGTGTCCTGCACACTGCCAGATGTATCAGAAGTATATGGGCAGATAGAACCAAAACATCATGCCATTTTTACTGTTTATTTGCTAGTAAAAGCTCGCACACTTAGATCAGTATGTACCCGTCTACTGAAAGAGACGGCCTGACTACTATTGAGTAATGGTAAAGCACTGGGCCCTCATATGAGTTCCCAGTTGGACAAAAATGTAATTATCATATGACATGAAGCAGTCTTTACTCACCGTAGGGAACCACCTATATTATACTTAAAAGCACCTTATAAATATGCTTCATGATATGGAGAGTGTATTGTAGTGAATAACAGACAGAAATAATAGTAGATTTCTCAGTTTTCTCTCATGGAAACTACTTCCTCTGAGAGTATGCCTCACTTCTTCATTATTATTTCTTTTCTTTCTTTTTTTTTCAAGAGTATAAGACCTTGTTTGGGACAAGGTCTTGCTGTAAATGTCAAGGTACCCTTGAATCAATGATTCTCCTGCCTCAGTTATCTGAGGACTGATATTTCCAGTTTGGGCTACACACTTGGCCTCCTTCCTTTAGTTGTTGTTTTGTTTTGTTTTGTTTTGTTTTGTTTTGTTTTAATGTTGGCATAGACTTAGGGCCTCATACATGCAAGGCAAGCACTGGGCCTTTGAGCTATAACCTAGCACTTTAAGTGTTCTTTTTTATTATTCTGTTCTTATGTTTTATTTATGTGTTTTGCCCCTGTGGAAGACAGAAGAAAGTGATGAGCCCCTGACTTTGGACATACAGTGGTTGTGAGCCACCCCATGGGCACTGGAAGTTGAACATAGGTCCTTTGGAAGAGCAGCAAGCACTCCTAACCACTGAGCCATTTCTCCAGCACCCTTGTTTTTTATTTTGTATACATGAGTGTTGTGTCTGCATGTATGTGTTTACCATGTGTGTACAATGCTTATAGAGGCCAGATGAGGGCACTTGAGTTCAAGTTGTGAGCTGCCATGTGGGTGCAGGGAACTGAACTTGGGTTTTCTGCAGGAGTAGGGTGACCTTTAAATCACTGAGTCATCTGTCCTGTTCCTCATTAAGCTAAGAAAGAAAATAAAATATTGCTGTTTTGACTCTCTCTCTCTCTCTCTCTCTCTCTCTCTCTCTGTGTGTGTGTGTGTGTGTGTGTGTGTGTGTGTGTGTGTGTGTGTACATATTTTTAAGTAGGGAATTTTTTATATTTTTTTTTTACACTTCAGATTTTATCCCCATCCCAGTCCACCCTATGACTGACTGTTCCACATCCCTTACCTCCTTCCTGCCACCTCCATGAGGATGCCCCACGCCCCCTGGTCCACCAGACCTCCCCACTTCCTGGGGCCTCCAATCTCTTGAGGGTTAAGTACATCTACTCTGACTGAACCCAGACCCGGCAGTCCTCTGCTGTACATGTGTTGGGGGCCTCTTCTCAGCTGGTGTATGCTGTCTGGCTGTGATCCAGTGTCTGAGAGATCCCCCGGGGGGTCCAGGCTAGTTGAGACTGCTGGTCCTCCTACAGGGTTGCCCTCCTCTTCAGCTTCTTCCAGCTTTTCCCTAATTCAACCACAGGGGTCAGCAGCTTCTGTCCATTGGTTGGGTGCACATATCTGCATCTGACTCTTTCAGCTGCTTGTTGGGTCTTTTAGGGCAGTCATGATAGGTACCTTTTTAGTGAGCACTCCATAGCCTTAGTAATAATATCAGGCCTTGGGACTTTACCCTGAGCCAGATCCCACCTTGGACCTGTTACTGGACCTCCTTTTCCTCAGTCTCCTCTCCATTTCTGTCCCTGCAGTTCCCTCTGACAGGAACAATTGTGGGTCAGAATTTTCAACCGTGGGATGGCAATTCCATCCCTCACTCAATGCCCTATCCCTCCGCTGGAGGTGGGCTCCACTCGTTCCCTCTCCCCACTGTAGGGCCTCATCCAAGGTCCCTAGCACCTACCTGAGAGTCTCACATCCCAGGTCCCTGGTACACTCTGGAGGGTTCCCCACCTCTCACCTCCTGAGGTTACCTGCCTCCATTTTCTCTGCTGGCCTTCAGGGCTTCATTCTTTTTCCCCTACCCAATACCTGATCATGTTTTTCTCCTCACCTCCCTATTCCCCCTGCAACCCAGGACACTCACGCGCTCCCTCCCTCCCCCATCCTGTGATGGCTTTCCTTTCCCTCCCAAGTGGCACTAAAGCATCCTCACTAGTGCCCTTTGGCCCATCAACCTTTTTGAGTTCTGTAGACTGTACCCTGGGTATAATGTACTTTGGGGGGAGGAGGGACTAATATCCACTTATTAGTGAGTACATACCATGCACGAGTTACCTCACTCAGGATGATATTTTCTAGTTTGGGGCTCTTTAAATTTTTTTATTTGTTGAAGCAGTATTTCATACTAGCTTAAACTGCCCCTGCACTCATACCTGTCCTCCTGCCTCAGTGTTTTAGGTGATGGGCTTATAGCATGAGCCATCACACCTGCTTAAACTTCAACTAAGGTATTTCTTCATTTATCCTTTGCCTCATTTTCACTGAATTTATTTTCCATTCACAGTTGGTATCCGTTGGTTTATTTGTACCTTGGTAGCAGTTCTTTGACTCTGCAGTCTCTCTGAAGGTCTCTTTCTCCCTGTCGTGGACCTGCAACAAGAGTTCTCCCTAGCTCTTTGGTAGAAACTGTTTCACATTTTGGGTTGTATTGAGCCTAATCCATGGGCATGATGTGGAGAGCGAGGTTTGTCTCTGATAAATGTTCACTGAAGCATTATCTGATGCATGAGCTTCTCCTAGCGTAACAGGAATGTTGAATCTGTGTCAGCTCACTAATGTCACCAGGGCTCCATTCAGTACACTGAAGAAGAATAAATGACACTTGGGGATTGCGGTTATCATTCCAAATGGAACACCTGCCAGCAGATCAAATTCTTCGTTGTCAGAAAGGATCCGACTCATTTGAGGGTGTTACTGCCTTTGTGGCCTTGTCTGCTAGCCTCATTTATTCTCAGGAAGCAGAACAGAAAAGGCAACTTACCATTCTCTTCTTAGGAGCAGACTGGCTCAATTATATGCAGGTTTCTATAAGTCTCCATCATTACAGAAAGTAAGTGCCAACTGAAGTGAGACAAGCCAGCTTACAGAACAGCTAAGCACTGGGGCTGTAGAGACTGACAAAGGGCAGTGCCTCAGGCTGGGGCCTGTGTGAACGTTCCCAACAGCCAGTGCAGTTTGTGCTCTCTATTCCCGGAGCAGTTGGAATCTCTCACCTCAGCTCAAACCTTTCTCTTCCTTCTCTTTTTCTGTCTTCTTCTTCTCAACATATCGCTGTTCCTGGTCACTTCTCAGTCCACACTGAAAATGAAGAAAGGGGAAATTACACTTTTCCATATGTGCTGGTTTCAGGAGTTGAATGGGGCACATGATAGTCATTTAAATGAAAACCAACTTGTGGGTTGGAAGAATATTTGCAAGTCCTATCTCTGATAAAAGATTAATATGAAAAGTAGAACAAGCTTATGTAACTTAGTAAGTATAATTGAATTATAAATGGTCATTGTATCTATACATGTAATAATACATTGTAATCTATAGACAGCAAGAAGAGACTGCCTTGAGCATCTGTGACCTCAACCCCCACCCCTAATGACCCACTTACTCCAACAAAGTTCCATTTATTCCAACTCCTGCAACCTATGGAGCCCATTTTTATTGAAATCACCACAATACCAATATTGTTAATTCTGTTGTAATATCAGTACAACAGACAGGATACAGAACTGTCTGAGGCATTCAGCAACATATGAGTAGAAAATGATACTGTGAGTGAGGGAAGTTGTGTGTGCAGGAGGTGTGTGCACACATACAGTGGAGTGTTTTTAAGACTTAAAAAAGAGATCTTATCTTTTGTCATTACATAAATGGGCCCAAAAACATCATACTAAATTAAACAAGTAAGCCAGATACAGAATATAATTTTTAATCTGACATGTGAGACATAGTTTTAAAGTAAGATATTAATCTGATAGGTATATGTGTGCATGTGTCCATCGCGTGTGTGTTCTGCTTTCATATCTATTGCTATCGGGAAATACTCTTGACAAAAAGCAACTTAGGAGAAAAAGGTTTACAGTTCTAGGTGACAGTCCGTCATTAAAGGGAAGTCAAGGCAGGAACTCAAGCAGCTGGTCACATCACATCCTCCAGAAGCCTCCCTGCCTGGAATGGGTGAAAAAGGGACACAGAGTGGGACTCTGGTGTGGCTTTAAAGACTAAGGTTCTCTGGAAGTTTAGCTCCCTAACTATACTGAATGCTGATAACTTCTAAAAAGTCCTCAAACCTTTCTTGCTAATTCTGAGGGTTAAAAGTGCTGGCTTAGGTGACTGACACCTGTAGCCTAACAGCAGGGGATGAAGTGATGAGGCCTTTGTTCTATCTCAGCAGGAACTGTGCAGCTCTAACTTTCAGCCTGCTCCTTGAAGTCACAGGAAGAAAAAGGGACACTTTGAAAAGTGATTTAAGCATTTGTTTCTAAGTTGTAAAAAGTTTCCTATGAAGGCTGTCTACAGAAAAGGAGGAAAACAGAATGAATGAAAAAGGAGGATAAGGGAAAAAACTTCAAACCTCCTCTCTCTTTGTTCTCAGCACTTATACATCTTTCAGAATACATGATCACATGGTAAAAAGTTCATCACAAGTTCACACATAAAATCAGATCGTACATTGGATAGAAGTTTACAACAGAGAATGTTTACGTGCATATGCATTAGGAGTAAATATCCTGCTAAACATTCATCACCAATCACAGCTCCACAGGTTCATTGAGAGTTTAAAAAATAATAATAATTAAGTTATTAGTGGTTTTGTATAGACAAGCCCAGTCAATATTTTATCTTCTGTCCTCGCACCTATAATAAATCCTTAGTTCCCTTTTTATGACCTTTGGTTAATGGTTTTACACTCTCTTGGAATGTGCTGTGGGTAGTAGAAAGTCTGGTTCCTATCTAGAGGCAGTTATCTGGTGACATAATGGGAGACTGGCAGAATTCTCATTGCAGTTTTGACTAGCAGAAAGGGGCTTAATAGCAGCCCCACTATAAAAGAGCTTAAGAAATACTGATATAATTTTAAGAATTCTTATAGGGCCATCATTAATAATTAAGAAGTCATCGATTGGGTTGGGGATTTAGCTCAGTGGTAGAGCGCTTTGCCTAGGAAGCGCAAGGCCCTGGGTTGGTCCCCAGCTCCGAAAAAAAAAAAAAAAAAAAAAGAAAAAAAAGAAGTCATCGATTTGTCATGTAGCATCTCTGTAGAGATCTGGACTAATATCTAGTGACTGTCGTGTATTTTAAATAATAACAGGAAAAGCATATTAATAGCGTGGATCTTTCCTAAAATGATTTCCTCCTGGACCTCGCCTATGGGAGCAAATCTGTCATGGATTATTGTAAACCTAGATAAACTGTCCCACAAGATCACCTGCGAGTTATTAGTTTATTGGCTCCTGACACACATCACAGTCAAGGGCAGAGACCCTAATAGATCCTTTACCTGTTCGTGTTGTTTATGCTTAGCTCCATTCTTCACTTCCGGAGCCCAGGGCCCAGCCCATGAAAGAATGCTCACATTCAGGGTGGGTCTTTTCACATCAGTTAACCACCAAGATAGTCACCCAAAGACATGTCATGCGCCAGTCTGATCTGTTATCCCCCAGCTGGGACTTCCTTCTCTGGTGATTCTAAGCCGTGCCAAGTTGACAACAAAAACTAACCAGTACAGTGCAAAACCATTTTATATACACACATACAAAGCAGAGAGAAAAAGATTAAAATGGTTGCCATCGACAAAGGAAGAAGGAAGGAACATGGAGGCACAAGTGAAAGGGTACAGAGGAGTTGTATGGAAGTTGAATGATTAACACATGACATGAACCACAGCTAGCAATGAGGCCATCATAGATGAGTTTGCCACAAAGAAGTGGGGACTGTGCTTGAGATGGAGACATCAGCTTGTCTCTCCACAATCATTTTCTCACTGCTTGTGATTATGCATCTCATGGTATGTGGTGTTCTTAAGTGTGCACAATAGTTATGTTTAAACTGATCTGTCTTGAAATCTAGATTTTTTTTTCAGCCTGATTACTGTGTATGCCTGGTCCTTTGTCTAGCACATGGAGCTTTACAATTCAGTAAAAGAAATGAGACTTCAATTGAGCATCAAAGAGTGATTAATGTTTAAGAGTATTTATAAACAGATTACCAACTTCCCAGTCATCTGTAAAGCCTTTCCACTCTGTGGTTTTATAATATTCATTTGCTCTAAGACATGTGACTCCTTTTAATCTTCTACATGAGGCTCTAGTTCCTTTACCAGCATCTACGATAATTCTCTGGCCATCTTCCAAGTTTGTCTCTTACTCTCTGATAGTAACAAATGCTTCCACTAAAACAGCCTGAACTTTTTCTTAAATGTCCTCTGATTTTTCTCATTGTCTCTGTCTTCTTGTCCCTTGAAGTCTCCTCATGTAGCACTATTGCCAGTTTGGGTTGGATCATTAATGTATGACACTCTCTGCACATTGTAAGATGTTTGGCAACTCCCTTAATTTTTACTCCTTTTTTCAAATTTTTTGATGTCTGTATTTATTTTGTATGGGGAGAGGTGTGGAAGTCAGAGGGCAGCTTAAAGAGGTCATCACTTTCCTTCTGCCATGTGGATCCCAGGCTTCGAACTCAGGTCACTGTGTTTGGCAGCAGTTGCCAAGCCTGACTTCTACTTTTTGAGTACCAGTAGCAACCATAAATGTCTGTAGACATTTCCCAGCGTCCTGTAGAAGGCAAAATAAGCCTGCTGAGAAGCAGCACTGTTCCAGGGCAACTGTCAAGCCTCATCTGAGATGCTGTTAGTGTCTGACTTGTACCAGTTTCCTCTCTGCTTTCGCATCTCCTGTTTTGTTTCCATTGCCTGTGGAGGAGAACCAGGCACTTGAACTCTGTAGATTTCCTCATCTTAGCCTTGCTGACACCGGGGCTGTCATCCTCTATTCTTCTATTCTCTCTTATTATTGGGAGATCAGTGATCAACATTCTCAGGTACTCTTTCTGCTTTCTACAGTGTCCTTAAAAATTAAATGAAGCATCCCTTCTAACTGTCTCAAATAGGATATGGCACAATTCATGTTCTGGTTTTAGGAAAACATCTTTAATCCTCAGAACTAATTGTAGATACATTTCCCTGGAAGCTTCTGCCTTCTAGCTATCCCAGTGGTCTTCCACTTTCCTTTCTCACAAATTTGCTAGTTTATTAGAGACATAGTTTCCTACACACAGTGTTGTAACTGTTATATTACTTCAGAATCCACAGAGACAGCACAGCACAGCACTATTACCTCCTGTTCAGCCATCTCTGCTCACTCCCTGTGCCTTGTGGGTACTGGAAAACCTACTGTCCTCCAAACCACTACTCTGTTGACTGCTAATGTGTCTTCCTTCCTACACCTTTTGAATTTCTTTGGGCTCTCCTTTAGGCTTAGATTTTTCAAAAGCTACTTTATTTAGAGTTCTAGAACACTTCAAACTCCTTTCTAGCTCATTGACCAGAGGTAATGGAGAAAGGAGGATAATAGGAAAAGAGGGTTGTGGACCTGTTTTGAAGTAGTTCTTTGGGGCCATTCCAGTCTTCATTGTCAGGATATCAGCAGTCCCGTCCAATAGCAAACACCAAACATGAATCAGTTGCAGTGGCTCCATCCAACAGAAACTGCAAGGTTCCCCTGAATTGGCATGAGTCGGCAGAAGGAGCAAGAATCAGGCAGAACACCAAGAGAAGGTGTTTGGCATGTTTCTCTCTATGAAGTGATGACCAACAAAGAGCGATGAACTGTTGCATGGCTTAGCAATTCAAGATCATCCTTTCACTCTCTATGTGGTTCTACTTATACTCTTTCTAAACATCTGCGCCCTGTCTTAGTTAGGGTTTTGCTGCTGTGAACAGACACCATGTCCAAAGCAATTCTTATAAGGACAACATTTTTTTTAAGGACAACATTTAATTGGGGCTTACAGGTTCAGAGGTTCAGTCCATTATCATCAAGTGGGGAGCAGGGCAAAATCCAGGCAGGCACGGTTCAGGAGGAGCTGAGAATTCAACATCTTCATCTGAAGGCTGCTAGCAGAAAACTCGATTCCAGGCAGCTAAGATGAGGGTCTTAAAGCCCACACCCACAGTAACATGCCTACTCCAGACAGGCAACACCCACTCAATCAGGGCCACACCTAATAGTGCGATTCCCTGGGCCGAGCACATATATACAAACCATCACACCCTCTCAGGTGTCTGCTTCAGAAAAACATCCTCTCACAAAACAGCTTTCAGAAAAACATCACGTGACCCAACTGAGTTTCCAAAGAAACGAGAAATTTCCACCTCACTCTGTAGTTCACCAATTGGTCGTACTGCTTTATTCTCACCACCACCCCCAGTCTGCATTTCTCTGTCCATCCTAGTAGCCTTCTTACAAAAATACCTGTCTTACCTGATGTTCCTAGATGCAGAGCCTCTAATCCTGGGAATATCCAGCCAACTATAGTCTGTCCCCAAGAAAACACATTATAATCTGTGTGGAGAAGCTATCCATGATTAGACTTATAAAGCCCTTTCTTTATTCTCTCTTATAGTCACTGAACTCTTCCTGCACAGTTTGAATTTGATTCATCATTCTCAACCAGATATGTGACAGGCTTTTAATCTGGCCACCTTTGCCTGCCTCCCCCCACCTCCCCTGGCTCCTTCCACTTTGATAGCAGCACACTTTTTTGGGCATTTAGCAATGCCTGTATTCTGGGTAGCTGCAGAAGCAAATATGGCATTTCCTCCTGTGTGCTTCTCCAACCCCTAGATACTTAGTTTTGCTGCTGCTGCTGCTGCTGCTGCTGCTGCTGAATAAACTTAAATATTCTTTGGATAACTGAGTCGTTGGATACTGAAACATTAGGCAGCCTCTCTTTACCAAAGAGTCTGATACATTTAATAGCATATTGTACTACATGATTTGATGTTTCTTCACGTCTGCTTTCTCTGTCTTTATCTGTAACGATGGGGAGGGGTAGAAGCCCTGTACGTACTACTGTGAAAAAGACACATGGAAACCAGCTGCAGGGAAGCCAATCAACTTTATTGGAGTGACCTAAGGCCTATATAATTTGGGGGACCATGGATAGGAACATCCAGGATAGTCAAAAGTCACTATATGAAGACTTAGGGAATCGGAATGCCTTATGAACATGGGGAAGCATTTCAGGAATCGTAGGTGCTAGCTGATTGAGTTTTTAATGGAAGAAAGGAAGTTGAACCTGTAATCTAACTAAGGCTGTGTGACATTCTGCAATTAGAGGCTTGTATGGGGGCTTTTGAATTCCCCAGACAAGCTCAGAGAGGGGAAAGCCCTGCGAATGAGGAAAGTCCTTCATTACACGCTGAGCTTATTAACTTTCTATATATATGTGGTCGTCTACCTTTTCAGAGTTGGGTCTCACATGACTCTAATTAAATTTATTGTTATCGAGACAATCTCACTAAATAGCCAAGGTTGGCCATCAACTCCTGATCCTTCTGCTCCAATCTCCCAAGCATTGTATGAACTACCGCATGTGGCAGAGGTAACATTTGCCCCTGCATTTTACACATAAAGAGGTAAAGCGTGTCGTGCTGCATAATCCAGGCCGATTAGCCCAGGTCCCTTCCTTGTTCAGGTGCTGATACTTTGTGATTGAGTTGGGTGCTGTACCTCACGGAGGCAAAGGCTTACTCAACACCTTAGTGTAGAGCTCTATCATCACTGTATAAATTGCCCATGGCTGCCTTTGCCATTAGACTAGAAATCAATTTAGTAGAAACAAATTAACCACGTATAGAGCAGAGGCCCATAGATCATCCAGCTAATAACTGGCAGAGCTGACTTTTACATCTCAAAACATATGTGCTTTTTGCACTTCCAACTACATTATGTGAGGCTAAGGCCTTAGTGTGGCCAACAGGGTGACCCCTGATCTTGCATTCTATTTTTCCTTGCTCCAACCACACACATGTAGGTAGCATCATTCCTGCAGACGTGCCTTCACCTGACCCTGCCGAAGGTTTTGCAGACCGTTGTCCAGGTGGAATCCATACCCTCATCTTTAGGTCCTCATTCGCTGGCATTTCTAAATGGTTTCCCCAGTCTACCCACACCCACTGCTGCTCGGTAGCCATGCTCCTGCCTTGCTCTTCTCCTTCCATGGGGCGCTTTACTTCTCTAGACGTAAAAATGCAAGAGCAAATGTTTGATAAAGTTCATACACTGCTCCAGAGACTGGGGCAGGAGGATCAGGAGTTGATGACCAATCTGGGCTACTTAGTCAGACTGTCTCAAAAATGATAAATTTAATTAAAAATGTAAGCATTCAGAGAATATTCTGTGAAAAAATTCTTGAAATTGCTTGGAAATGAAAAAGTGGGCAAATAGATACACATGCACATGCTTGTACTGAAACAGTTCCAAGAGTGTCAGCAGTCAGTCCTGACCCGAGGGAGACTGCCAGAACAGACAGAAGACAGTCCCATGAGCAAATCCTTCAGCAGCCTAGCAGCCCCCCCCCACACACACACGTATTTCTTATGTTTTCAAAAGAAGTATCACAGTGGTTCCACATAGACAAGGTTTTAGGTGAGTGTACTAGTGGATAGACACAGTTGAGGGCATGATCTTCAAGTTTGGTGTAGGCATGAGTAAGGCGTGTCTCTGAGCAGCCTGGCCTGAGGACTTGGTTCTGTGTGCTCTCCACTGTTGTCCTTTGCACCTCTGACCCACAGTCCAGCCAGGGAAACATTCCTGAAAGGCCTGGGTTACCAAGGGTCTCTGCAGGGCTCTGACGTACTTTAGTGAACGTCTCTCCAGGTGGGGCCCTCATGCACTTTATTTGTTGCTTCTTTAATGATACCTTTTAAAAGTTTTCTATTTCATTAGTGTGTGTGTGTGTGTGTGTGTCCATGTGGATACATGCCACAGCACACATGAGAAGGTCAGAGGACAACTTTCAGGAGTCGGTTCTCTTCCCCCTCTCATAAGTTCAGGGATCAGCTCAAGTCCTCAGGTTTTCAGACAAGTGCATTTATCTGCTAAGTGAACTCACCTTTTGACCTTCATTTCACATTATTTTTTATGTACATGTCTGATCTCTTATGAACTTTGGCTGTTGGTAAGTATGGTGTATTATATGTAGTTATAGTCATTAAATAACTGTTAAAACCAAACAAATATACTTCAGCACTCAATTCTTGAGGTAATACCTATAAATTTTAGGCACATTTTTATAATAATAAGCACAATGATACCTTGTTTTAGTCTGAAATTATTTCAGGTGATTTAATCTATGATAGCATTCATCTGTCTCCTGCCTTTTATGTCAGTTGCAAACCCATTTGCAAATAAAGCTTAGACTTAAAAAACCTCACAACAAGCTTTCACCTGCCACTGTTCATTAGTACGCTATGTCAGTATCCTTGCTGATCCTCAGTAGTGACCTCCATCCGAAATTGTATTCACTATCCATGCAGTCAGTGGAATAGATGGGCTGGCAGTGCGCGTCTGTGTACAGACCTCACCCTTCTCCTGTCTTCACTGCATGTGTCTCTTCTCACTATACCTGAGAACTGCTTACTTGAAGGAAAGTTGCAGTTGACTGCTTTTGCCAAGTGACAGTTTTCCACATTGGCTCTGTCAGTGTGTACTTCAGATGTGCACTAACATAATTAATTCCAGTCAGCCATAGAAATCTTACTCTGACATAGCTGCACTAGCTCCTTTATTATACAGAGTACATCCATTACATAGTCATCTATAATAGTTACAATCATTTAAATTATTGTGTCTCTTAACCATAAAGAATTATAAGTTTGTATATACTAGTAACATTTTAACCTTAGTTCCTAATTTTTTCTCCCTATGGATGTAAGTTACTGTCCTGTGTGACTTTCATCTAACCCCTCCTGTCCAACTCACCTTCTTAGTGCTGGGCTGTGCTGATTTATGTCTGTATGTTATAGGAACAGGTGAATATAAAATATATAAAATTACCTCCACAGGTCTCTGTTTGACCGTCTGGTTCCCAGAGGTTGAGAGACTGTAACATTTAAGAAGCAGTTCTTGACCAGATAGTGTAGCACAGGCCTTTATTCCCAACACTTGGGTGACAGAGGCAGGAGGAACTCTGAGTTCAAAGCCACCCTGGTCTACAGAGTGAATTCCAGGACAGTCAAGGCTACACAGGGAAATTTTGTCTCAGAACTCCATCCGAAATGCCAAAAAGAAAAGAACAAGTAGTACGACTTGACTAGAAAATCTGAGTGCTAAGAACTGTGTTCTGACCCCAATTCCAGCCAGAGCCTTCCCTGCTCTCTGCTTCCTGGGTATTACCTCATACCAAGCGCTCACCAGTCTCCCACCATTAGGATCCAGATCTGCCCTCGTCATGCCTTATTTTCTCAACTGTAAGCCAAAAGAAATCTTCCTTGAGTTGCTGGTAGTAGGTAGTAGGTCACAGCCACTAGAAAAGTAACTGGTGCCGTTCTAAACATGTTTTACACAACTATATCTCTTGAAAAGGACAAGGGATATGTACTTTTGGAGCTAGGCTCACAGTGGTAGGACAAATATGCCTAGCTTGTATGAGGCTCTGGGTTTGATCCACAAAACCACCAAAACGGGAAAGAAAAAGCCCTGCATGCACTCATGTGCGTGCGTGCATGCGTGCGTGCATGCGTGCGTGCGTGTGTTTGTGTGTGTGCGCGTGTGTGTGTGTGTGTGTGCGTGTCTGTGCGCGCTCGCATCATGACACATACATGCTATGATGCATTTGTGGAGATCAGACAACAGCCTCAGATACCCATCCTCTTTTTTTTTTAACCTTGTTTGAACCATGAGCTTCAGGGATTCTCCCACCTCTGCCTCCCGACTTACGTTAGAAACACTGCCTGGTTTAACGTGGAATCTGAATATTTGAACTCAGATCCTCACACATACCTGGCAAATGCTTTACTCACTGCACTATCTTCTTGCCTCTTTGCTATTGTTTCTAATTACATAGCTACCTTACTGTGTTTTCAAGTGGATTTGAATCCAAAGTCATTTATTTTGTTCCGAACAAACTTCATTAGTGTTGGTGTTTGTTCTGAGGCTGCAATGTAGCCCAGGCTGGCTTGAAACTTACAACAAACTTTCTGCCTCAGACTCCCAAGTTTTGGGTTTTCATATGTAAGCTACCGCATTGAAATTCATTGGTAATTTCATATAAGGTAGGTTAGCTTTCGATAAACTCACTCAGGTTTTGGTTTCCTAGGAGTGTATGTTTTCTTTGTCTTAACTTTTAACAGTGGTTATCCTGACAGAGGACCTTTGGTAGGCAGAGAAACAGTTACTCTGACCCAGGGTCTTGGTCAACAGTCTTGTGACCAGTCTTCTGCTTTTCTGATGGGAAATCTGGTGTTACACCTTTTTAATCTCTTTATAATTTCATTTCACTATGGCTTGTTCATAGTGAGGAGACAGAAACACAGCCATGGCCATGAGTGGAGGTCAGAGGACAATTCTCATGAGTCTGTCCTTTCCTTCTGCCATATGGGTCCCAGGTGTCAAACTCAGGTCATTAATCAGGCTTGACAGCAAGCGCCTTTATGTACTGCACCATCCCACCTACCCACCTTTTTAATTAGGACAGTATTTCTCTTGATCTTTTAAAGACTTTTCTCCCTTTCTTTACTTTTTGATGTTTTTGCTGCAGTCTGTCTTGATATGGACATATTTGTGTTTATTCTGCCAAGAATTTACTGAGCTTCTGAGGTGTTGATTTCCAACTAATTTAGGAAGTTGTCAGCAATCATTTCTTGAATTACATGTTTTTCTTTTTCTTCTTTCCCTTCATGCCTGTAGACACTAACATCTTATTTCTGAACTCTGAATCATGTCACCTTACTCCGAGGCTCTGTAGATTCCCTTCATATTTCTTCCCTCTCTGGTTTTTAAACTTGATGAATTCTGTCAGTCTGCCATGACGGTTGCTGGTAATTCTGCCTGCCCCGTGGGCTCCTGACACAGCTTGGCCCAGCCCAGCAGGTACGCTTTGCTCTCACTGGAGCGCGTGGGTAGCAGCTCCTTTCAAGGTGGTTTGCTTCCACTGATCTTGTGGTCTCACTTGGCACAGTTTTTACTTCCTGCTTCTGGACTGCGTTTTCCTCTTCTCTACGCCTCACATTGTCTTTTAGTCATTGCGACCATCCTGCAAAAGAATCGTTGACACATGCCTCTCAAACCCTGGTCCCGAATTTGAAAGTAATGATGCCGCACCTATTATAAGGCCTGAAACCATTCGTAGCTCAGGCAAAGAAAGCCTTTGGTTGGCACGGTGGGTCTTACTATTTCATCGGAAAGTTTGAAAGGCCATGGAGATGAGGCTGCCATGGAGGGCTTGTCTGTGTTTTGGAAGTGGGGCCAAGGTAACATTTTGTGAACCTCCTCCTGACCTTTGACCAGTGGCACCTACATTTTTTTGTATCAGCTTGCACAGATAAGAGACACCAGAGGAAGGGTATAGTAAGCATTCTGGAATTTTGGGTTCTTTTTTTTTTTTTTTCTTAAAAAAAAAATATAAGAATGTGTTTTCATCATAATCCCAGGTGTAGGATGTGGGGCTGCTTCAGACTATCTGCAGCAGCTGACTAGGATTTGCCTCGTGCTCTCAGAGGCATGGTTTTACCAGCTGCAGATAATTTCTGCAATTGTGTGATGTTTGGAATTCTTGGAACTTTTCAGAGGGTACATAAATGCTAGCGCTCCGAGAAGTGGTATGAGTGGTGGTTGATCATTCAGGGGGATTGATTGCAGTTTGTTAGTTAATAGCTGTGGTCAAAGAGGAATCAAGAAAGAAATTAGTTTCAGGGATCGCTTTGTTTCTATCTCTCAGTCTGTCTCTTTCTCTCTTCTCCTCTATCCTTCTCTCCTTTCTAGTGATAGGGGTGAAACCAGGGAGATAAAGGATGGACAGAATAGAACCCACAAAGTCACAAAGGCCAGCTACAGAAGCGGGATGAAGTTTAAAACATCAGCAATTAAACATGGGAGAAGTGGTGTCAGTTCTGATTTGCAGTAAAACAGCTCTGAGTCCAGCCTATCCCTAAAGCTTGTTACTGTTGTTTACTTGTGCCACACGTTGGGCTGCCTTTGGCATAAAATGTTTTCCCATAGTGCAAAGACTGCTCCTCAGAGGCTGTAGCTTTGGAAGTCTACCAGCATTCTGCATGCCCATGCGTTTAACAGGCCGCTGTCTCTCCTGGCACACTCAGCTCTGAGGCTCCGTTAGTTGCCCACTGTTGTGTAGTTTCTGACAGTGCATTAGGTATATGTGAACATTGCTCCTAGGTTTAATAATTGTGTGTGGACTCCTTTGCAAATTATCTCAGGTCAGTTTTATAGACTCATTCACGCTCTGCAAATATTCTTAATAGTTATTTCAAAGGTTCTTTCTTGGTAAAGCAGCAGCTGCTCTGTGGTGTAGGTGAACTGATACTGTTTCTGATCCCACCAATCTCTGTTGCTGCGAGCGGCACTTGAGTGTGAGCTTCCCCACATGCTCTTTGGGATCAAGTGAGCTTTTTTAAAGCACAGCTTTGTGGTTGTCTGTGCTGCAGCCTGCCTTTCCTCCATGGCGTAATCTTGAGCCATGAAGATGTCCTTCTGAATGGCACCACTGTTTTACAGAAAAGTGGTCATGTTCCTTATTCTGGAGAGAAATGAATAAACATCTATTCATCCCAAATCAGGCACCAGTGAACAAGGATATGATTCTATCCAAGTCCAGCTCAGGGAACAATGGATTTATTGGACTTACAAGAGCATGAGGGAGGAAGTACTTACAGGAGCGGTGTTAACCCCCAAACATCTATGTCACTGATAAGTTGCACCCCAGCAGAGGTGACAACCTTCCCAGAGGCTGCAGAGGAATTCCCTTTTTAGAATGCCACATGTTGTATATGCCATACCAGCCCCAGAGGTCACATGCAGGACTGCATATAGCTAGGGGAAGGGGTTCAGAATGAAGTGAGGAGGGCTGAAATCTCAGGTGAGGTCACACAACTCTCTCTGTCTTCGGCGGAATGTTAAAACAGTCTACACCTTGTGCTGGTTGTTGGTAAACACAGCTGGTCAAGTTTCAAGATGGCCGTGTCTTTTGACAGGTAAATCCTTCATTCCTAGGAGGTGGTCTGGGAGTGTCCATCAGCATTTTCTTAGGTGTATCTCCTTTCGTTCTGTCGTGTGACTTGTTCTTAGCCATCGGAGAGTGAGACCTTGTGGTCTTGTTAACTAGCTTTTTTCTTGTTATTACATGTCCTTATTATGTGTGTGTGTTGAGGTGGCATGGGAAGTACATCCCTGTGGAAGTCAGAGGACAGTTTACTAGAGCTTCTTCTTCACCACAGCTGCTGCTGCCACGTATGATCTTCAGATCAAACTCAGGTTGTCAGGTTTGGTGGCCAGCATCTTTAGCCACTGAGCCATCTTGTAGGTCTCTAAAGTTTCATTTTTTATTTATTTTTTAGAGTTTTGTATATGAGAACTATTAACATCATTCCCACCCTTCTTTTCCCTTTCCAACTCTTCTCATGTCTCCTCAACTATCTTCAAGTTCATGACCTATGTATTTATTCATGTATTTTATGTGTGTATTACGTGCATACACATTACATGTGTACATACATGCACACACATTACATATGATACAACATTCTAAGGCCTAGTGATTTTCATATGTATGCTTGTTCAAGGCTAACCACATGGTTGATCTATGACCTATCAGAGTTCTCAGACTTGTCCCTGGTACTTAAATACACACATGCACATAAGTACAGGCATACAGCCATCTGCATCCACGTGTTTAAGGCTGACTACAGAATTGACTGACTGTTGGGGTTATCAGGTTTGTCCCTGGAAAGGACTGGTTCTTCCTCTGAGCAGATATCAGCTGCCTTAATTCTTCATTTAGGGGTATGGCCTTGTAAGAGTTCTGTCCACCACGGCATGTCAGCTGGTGTTGTCATTGCATGGGTCATTGTTGCAATTTTATGTCATGCAGCTTCCCTGTGGTACGCAAAAGGCACCATCTTGTAGCTGACATCCTAAAGTTTTTTCCTAGGAGTTATTTCATTCACTCTGAAATATGATTTTTATATTGAGTTATTAATAATTAATCATCTCTATTTTTATTTCTCCAAGTAAACATTTTTCTATAACCTCTTTACATAATTCAACCTGAATTTTTTACTCTATCTACAAGGCACTTTAAGTTCCATGTGTGACTTTAGTGCTCTCCACAGATGTAACAAGCAGCAGTGAAAACTGTAAAAATATCAGCTCTGTACACTTCTTATAGCTATAATTATACTTAAGTTCTTAAGTTTACCAAATATGCACAGAGTAAGCTCATAATTCGTCACATTTTATGTGACCACTATTCTTAGACTCCAGTACCAGCAGGGAAAATGGAATTGTCTTCTGGGTGTAACAGTAAACTGCTGGCTGACCTTTACTCTGTGTATTAACAGAGTGGCTCCAGGTCCCTGAAGAACTTCTACACTAAGCTTTTGAATCCTTGTCAGGAAGATGCCATCTCATTTACCACTAAGCAGGCCCAGCATCTTAACAGCACGTGCCATTCGGTGTGAACAACTCTGATCTGTGTCCAGTTGTCCTGTAGTAAAGGCTCAAGTGTCTCCTTTCTTGGTTTCCTTCTTTTTTTTTTTTTTTTGTTAAGATGTATTTATTTATTTTAAGTATGCAAGTACACTGTAGCTGTCCTCAGACACACCAGAAGAGGGCATCAGATCCCATTACAGATGGTTGTGAGCCTCCATGTGGCTGCTGGGAATTGAACTCAGGACCTCTGGAAGAGCAGTTGGTGCTCCTAACTACTGAGCCATCTCTCCAGCCTGGTTTCCGTCTTTCAAGTAGCTCAGAATGTATATCAAATGCTTCTTAGTGTCTGAAATCTCTGCGTGTAATAATCTTTATTAATCCCAAATTGCTTTCATATGCTGATTACTTCTTTTTCAAATCACTTAAAACCATAGTCATGTGTATATATGTGTATATAAAATGGGATCTATTCGTATCATTTATAGACCATGCATGGTCCAACTAGTCCAACAATGGCTGCCTGTGAATAGAATTTCCAGGAATCCAGTAGTCGATTATTCCATGAGGAGGGATGTCTCACCGGTCTTCAGTATATGCCCGAATCCCAAAGAAGTAGGCTCTAATGCCAGTGAAGGAGTTCTTGCTAGTGAGGTCAAGAACAAGCAGGCAAAAACTGAGAAGCTGCCCTCTTCCATGTCCTTTTATATTGGCTTCCAGCAGAAAGTGTGGGCCTTCCTACCTCAAAGATCTGAATTCAAAATGAATCTTTCACTTGAAATTATTAAGCAAAATTACTTCATAGGTGTGCCAAGCCATTTGGCGATGGCATTCAGAATGTCACCATGGGGTAACAATGAAGAAAATGCTGAGAGGAAAGGGAGACATTTGAGCCTATTTTGGTTCTGAAGTAGAAGTGTGTCTTAGCTGGGGCTATTGCCGTGATAAAACATCACAACCACAAGCAACTTGGGGAGGAAAGGGTTTGTTTGGCTTGCGTGTCCTGAGACGCAGTCACTGAGGAAAGCCAAGGCAGGAATTATCCTGGGCAGGAAGCCGGAGGCAGGAGCTGATGCAGAGGCCATGGAGCAGGGCTCGTTAGAGGTCTGTTCTTCATGACGGGCTCAGCCTGCCTTCTTACAGCACAGACCACAGCCCAGGAAGGGCTGCCCACAATGGGCTGGGCTCTCGCACATCATCATTACCCAAGAAAATGTTCTACAGGCTGGCCTACAGCCCAGTCTTGTGAAAGCATCTTCTCAGTCAAGGTTCCTCCTCAGGTGACTATAAACTGTGTCCAGATGAGGTAAAACTAGCAGCACAAAGCAAGTACAGATGGAATGCAGGTGCAGGTAGCTGGGGGAGCATGAGACCTGAGAGCAACCGCTCTGTTAGAACACTGTGTGAGTAGTAGGGAAGGGGTGGGCAAACGTGTAATAAGGCTTTCCATGGAGGTGAGGTGTGTTCTATAGTCTGAATAAAAACTAAGAAATAAATAAAGGAGGTCAGTTTGCATGTTTGTTAATTGTCCTGAGTGCAATGTGAAGGACGCATAGCTGAATGACAGGAGGTCGCTGGTATGTATGTCATCACCCAAATCTCAGACATTGCCAGATAAACGTGAAAGGGAATACATCACCCAGAGTAAGCTTGTGACAGTAAAGCTATCAGTCACCTTCATCAAACACGAATTCTCTGTCCAGAGGCAGGGTGTCTTCAGTCTGACAGGAGGAATCCGAGGTATTTGCTATGTGGACATAAAATTAGTCTACCTGGAGCCAAGGGTCTGAGTGCAACTAATTATAAGAGTGAAAAAATCCCCAGCATGTTTAACACAGCTCTAGTAATTACAGATTTTACTTTTATACCCTTGTATAAGATATACACAAACTAATCAAATGTGAATGTTAGTGTTCTAGGCATCATGTTGGGAAAAGGCATTTCTTTAAAATAGTCATTATTTCATGTCCCACTACATAATCGCCATTTTAGAGCATATGAGACTGGAACTACTTTACTATTCCAGGAGTCACCTCTGAAGCATCAGCCCTCTAATACTCACCAAGTAAAAATTGGTATCACACAAATAATAAATTCTGTTCTTTAAATAGGTGCCCATTCACCTGGCCTTTGCATTAATATGAAGTTTGATTTCACTTTCCAAAGACATTTTATTCATACACTTTGCAATTACTTTCTGTAATATGGATTTATAAAGACAAGTCTTCCATTACTCAGAATCGTAAACCTGATTTGATTCCAAGGTTTCAGGTGTTGAGATGCTGTGGTTGAACATGGTACCAGACCTTCCTGTGATAGACAGGTATAGCTTCAAGGGCGGAAATGTAAAATGTGACTGGGGTCAAAATGTTACCTTGAATCATGAAATACAAGATTTAAGAGGCAGGCAGTGGTGGCAGATGCCTTTAACACAACACACAGGAGACAGAGGCAGACAGCTCTCTGTGAGTTTGAGGTCTGCCTGGTTTATATGAGTGCCAGGACAGCCAGGACTACTTAGAGAGACTCTGTCTCAAAAAAACAAAATAACAACAACAACAATAGTAATAATAATAAATTTAACTATATAGTTTTTACTTCTTTTTTATTTACTATTTCCCTTTTTGTTGTTGTTCAACAGTTCTTTGTGAATTTCTCATCATGTGCCCCAATCTCACTCATCTCTCCCTCCCCTCATACCCACCCTCCACCCTTGCAACCTCCCCCTAACAAGGAAAAAAATCTTTTTTTTTTAACTTTTTTTTTTATTAACTTGAGTATTTCTTATATACATTTCAAGTGTTACTCCCTCGGTTTCCGGGCAAACATCCCCCTCCCCCTCCCCTTCCTTATGGGTGTTCCTCTCCCAACCCTCCCCCCCTTGCTTCCCTCTCCCCAACAGTCTAGTTCACTGGGGGTTCAGTCTTAGCAGGACCCAGGGCTTCCCCTTCCACTGGTGCTCTTACTAGGATATTCATTGCTACCTATGAGGTCCGAGTCCAGGGTCAGTCCATGTATAGTCTTTAGGTAGTGGCTTAGTCCCTGGAAGCTCTGGTTGCTTGGCATTGTTGTACATATGGGGTCTCGAGCCCCTTCAAGCTCTTCCAGTTCTTTCTCTGATTCCTTCAACAGGGGTCCTATTCTCAGTTCAGTGGTTTGCTGCTGACATTCGCCTCTGTATTTGCTGTATTCTGGCTGTGTCTCTCAGGAGCGATCTACACTTCTGCACTTCTTTGCTTCATCCATCTTGTCTAATTGGGTGGCTGTGTATGTATGGGCCACATGTGGGGCAGGCTCTGAATGGGTGTTCCTTCAGTCTCTGTTTTAATCTTTGCCTCTCCCTTCCCTGCCAAGGGTATTCTTGTTCCCCTTTTAAAGAAGGAGTGAAGCATTCACATTTTGATCATCCGTCTTGAGTTTCATTTGTTCTAGGGATCTAGGGTAATTCAAGCATTTGGGCTAATAGCCACTTATCAATGAGTGCATACCATGTATGTCTTTCTGTGATTGGTTTAGCTCACTCAGGATGATATTTTCCAGTTCCAACCATTTGCCTACGAATTTCATAAACTCGTTGTTTTTGATAGCTGAGTAATATTCCATTGTGTAGATGTACCACATTTTCTGTATCCATTCCCTCTGTTGAAGGGCATCTGGGTTCTTTCCAGCTTCTGGCTATTATAAATAAGGCTGCGATGAACATAGTGGAGCACGTGTCTTTTTATATGTTGGGGCATCTTTTGGTATATGCCCAAGAGAGGTATAGCTGGATCCTCAGGCAGTTCAATGTCCAATTTTCTGAGGAACCTCCAGACTGATTTCCAGAATGGTTGTACCAGTCTGCAATCCCACCAACAATGGAGGTGTTCTCTTTCTCCACATCCTTGCCAGCATCTGCTGTCACCTGAGTTTTTGATCTTAGCCATTCTCACTGATTGTGAGGTGAAATCTCAGGGTTGTTTTGATTTGCATTTCCTTATGACTAAAGATGTTGAATCTTTCTTTAGGTGTTTCTCTGCTATTCAGCATTCCTCATCTGTGAATTCTGTGTTTAGCTCTGAATCCCCTTTTGTCATAGGGTTTTTTGTCTCCCTGCGGTCTAACTTTTTGAGTTCTTTGTATATTTTGGATATAAGGCCTCTATCTGTTGTAAGATTGGTAAAGATCTTTTCCCAGTCTGTTGGTTGCCGTTTTGTCCTAACCACAGTTTCCTTTGCCTTACAGAAGCTTTGCAGTTTTATGAGATCCCATTTGTCGATTCTTGATCTTAGAGCGTAAGCCATTGGTGTTTGTTCAGGAAATTTTTTCCAGTGCCCATGTGTTCCAGATGCTTCCCTAGTTTTTCTTCTATTAGTTTGAGTGTGTCTGGTTTGATGTGGAGGTCCTTGATCCACTTGAACTTAAGCTTTGTACAGGGTGATAAGCATGGATCGATCTGCATTCTTCTACATGTTGACCTCCAGTTGAACCAGCACCATTTGCTGAAAATGCTATATTTTTTCCATTGCATGGTTTTGGCTCCTTTGTCAAAAATCAAGTGCCCATAGGTGTGTGGGTTCGTTTCTGGGTCTTCAATTCTATTCCATTGGTCCATCTGTCTGTCTCTGTACCAATACCATGCAGTTTTTATCACTATTGCTCTGTAATACTGCTTGAGTTCAGGGATAGTGATTCCCCCTGAAGTCCTTTTATTGTTGAGGATAGCTTTAGCTATCCGGGTTTTTTTGTTATTCCAGATGAATTTGCAAATTGTTCTGTCTAACTCTTTGAAGAATTGGATTGGTATTTTGATGGGGATTGCATTGAATCTGTAGATTGCTTTTTTGGTAAAATGGCCATTTTACTATATTAATCCTGCCAATCCATGAGCATGGGAGATCTTTCCATCTTCTGAGGTCTTCTTCAATTTCTTTCTTCAGTGTCTTGAAGTTCTTATTGTACAGATCTTTTACTTGCTTGGTTAAAGTCACACCGAGGTACTTTATATTATTTGGGTCTATTATGAAGGGTGTCGTTTCCCTAATTTCTTTCTTGGCTTGTTTCTCTTTTGTATAGAGGAAGGCAACTGATTTATTTGAGTTAATTTTATACCCAGCCACTTTGCTGAAGGTGTTTATCAGCTTTAGTAGTTCTCTGGTGGAACTTTTGGGATCACTAAATATACTATCATATCATCTGCAAATAGTGATATTTTGACTTCTTCTTTTCCGATCTGTATCCCCTTGACCTCCTTTTGTTGTCTGATTGCTCTGGCTAGAACTTCAAGAACTATATTGAATAAGTAGGGAGAGAGTGGGCAGCCTTGTCTAGTCCCTGATTTTAGTGGGATTGCTTCAAGTTTCTCTCCATTTAGTTTAATGTTAGCAACTGGTTTGCTGTATATGGCTTTTACTATGTTTAGGTATGGGCCTTGAATTCCTATTCTTTCCAGGACTTTTATCATAAAGCGGTGTTGAATTTTGTCAAATGCTTTCTCAGCATCTAATGAAATGATCATGTGGTTTTGTTCTTTCAGTTTGTTTATATAATGAATCATGTTGATGGTTTTCCGTATATTAAACCATCCCTGCATGCCTGGGATGAAGCCTACTTGATCATGGTAGATGATTGTTTTGATGTGCTCTTGGATTCGGTTTGCCAGAATTTTATTGAGTATTTTTGCGTCGATATTCATAAGGGAAATTGGTCTGAAGTTCTCTTTCTTTGTTGTGTCTTTGTGTGGTTTAGGTATAAGAGTAATTGTGGCTTCGTAGAAGGTATTCGGAAGTGCTCCATCTGTTTCAATTTTGTGGAATAGTTTGGATAATATTGGTATGAGGTCTTCTATGAAGGTTCGATAGAATTCTGCACTAAACCCGTCTGGACCTGGGCTCTTTTTGTTTGGGAGACCTTTAATGACTGCTTCTATTTCCTTAGGAGTTATGGGGTTGTTTAACTGGTTTATCTGTTCCTGATTTAACTTCGGTACCTGGTATCTGTCTAGGAAATTGTCCATTTCCTGAAGATTTTCAAGTTTTGTTGAATATAGGTTTTTATAGTAAGATCTGATGATTTTTTGAATTTCCTCTGAATCTGTAGTTATGTCTCCCTTTTCATTTCTGATTTTGTTAATTTGGACACACTCTCTGTGTCCTCTTGTTAGTCTGGCTAAGGGTTTATCTATCTTGTTGATTTTCTCAAAGAACCAACTTTTGGTTCTGTTGATTCTTTCTATGGTCCTTTTTGTTTCTACTTGGTTGATTTTAGCTCTGAGTTCGATTATTTCCTGCCTTCTACTCCTCCTGCGTGTATTTGCTTCTTTTTATTCTAGAGCTTTTAGGTGTGCTATCAAGCTGCTGACATATGCTCTTTCCTGTTTCTTTCTGCAGGCACTCAGCGCTATGAGTTTTCCTCTTAGCACAGCTTTCATTGTGTCCCATAAGTTTGGGTATGTTGTACCTTCATTTTCATTAAATTCTAAAAAGTTTTTAATTTCTCTCTTTATTTCTTCCTTGACCAGGTTATCATTGAGTAGAGCATTGTTCAATTTCCAAGTATATGTGGGCATTCTTCCTTTATTGTTATTGAAGACCAGTTTTAGGCCGTGGTGGTCCGATAGCACGCATGGGATTATTTCTATCTTTCTGTACCTGTTGAGGCCTGTTTTTTGACCAATTATATGGTCAATTTTGGAGAAAGTACCATGAGGAGCTAAGAAGAAGGTATATCCTTTTGCTTTAGGATAGAATGTTCTATAAATATCCGTTAAGTCCATTTGGCTCATGACTTCTCTTAGTCTGTCTACATCTCTGTTTAATTTCTGTTTCCATGATTTGTCCATTGATGAGAGTGGGGTGTTGAAATCTCCCACTATTATTGTGTGAGGTGCAATGTGTGTTTTGAGCTTTAGTAAGGTTTCTTTTACGTATGTAGGTGCCCTTGTATTTGGGGCATAGATATTTAGGATTGAGAGTTCTTCTTGGTGGATTTTTCCTTTGATGAATATGAAGTGTCCTTCCTTATCTTTTTTGATGACTTTTAGTTGAAAATTGATTTTATTTGATATTAGAATGGCTACTCCAGCTTTCTTCTTCTGACCATTTCCTTGGAAAGTTGTTTTCCAGCCTTTCACTCTGAGGTAGTGTCTGTCTTTGTCTCTGAGGTGTGTTTCCTGTAGGCAGCAGAATTCAGGGTCCTCGTTGCATATCCAGTTTGTTAATCTGTGTCTTTTTATTGGGGAGTTGAGGCCATTGATGTTGAGAGATATTAAGGAATAGTGATTATTGCTTCCTGTTATATTCATATTTGGATGTGAGGTTATGTTTGTGTGCTTTCATTCTCTTTGTTTTGTTGCCAAGACGATTAGTTTCTTGCTTCTTCTAGGGTATAGCTTGCCTCCTTATGTTGGGCTTTACCATTTATTATCCTTTGTAGTGCTGGATTTGTAGAAAGATATTGTGTAAATTTGGTTTTGTCATGGAATATCTTGGTTTCTCCATCTACGTTAATTGAGAGTTTTGCAGGATACAGTAACCTGGGCTGGTATTTGTGTTCTCTTAGGGTCTGTATGACATCAGTCCAGGATCTTCTGGCCTTCATAGTTTCTGGCGAAAAGTCTGGTGTGATTCTGATAGGTCTGCCTTTATATGTTACTTGACCTTTTTCCCTTACTGCTTTTAATATTCTTTCTTTATTTTGTGCGTTTGGTGTTTTGACTATTATGTGACGGGAGGTGTTTCTTTTCTGGTCCAATCTATTTGGAGTTCTGTAGGCTTCTTGTATGCCTATGGGTATCTCTTTTTTTAGGTTAGGGAAGTTTTCTTCTATGATTTTGTTGAAGATATTTACTGGTCCTTTGAGCTGGGAGTCTTCACTCTCTTCTATACCTATTATCCTTAGGTTTGATCTTCTCATTGAGTCCTGGATTTCCTGTATGTTTTGGACCAGTAGCTTTTTCCGCCTTACATTATCTTTGACAGTTGAGTCAATGATTTCTATGGAATCTTTGCTCCTGAGATTCTCTCTTCCATCTCTTGTATTCTGTTGGTGAAGCTTGTATCTACAGCTCCTTGTCTCTTCTTTTGGTTTTCTATATCCAGGGTTATTTCCATGTGTTCTTTCTTGATTGCTTCTATTTCCATTTTTAATTCCTTCAACTGTTTGATTGTGTTTTCCTGGAATTCTTTCAGGGATTTTTGCAATTCCTCTCTGTAGGCTTCTACTTGTTCTCTAAGGGAGTTCTTCACGTCTTTCTTGAAGTCCTCCAGCATCATGATCAAATATGATTTTGAAACTAGATCTTGCTTTTCTGGTGTGTTTGGATATTCCATGTTTGTTTTGGTGGGAGAATTGGGCTCCGATGATGCCATGTAGTCTTGGTTTCTGTTGCTTGTGTTCCTGCGCTTGCCTCTCGCCATCAGATTATCTCTAGTGTTACTTTGTTCTGCTATTTCTGACAGTGGCTAGACTGTCCTATAAGCCTGTGTGTCAGGAGTGCTGTAGACCTGTTTTCCTGTTTTCTTTCAGCCAGTTATGGGGACAGAGTGTTCTGCTTTCGGGTGTGTAGTTTTTCTTCTCTACAGGTCTTCAGCTGTTCCTGTGGGCCTGTGTCATGAGTTCACCAGGCAGGTCACTTGCAGCAGAAAAGTTGGTCTTACCTGTGGTCCCTGAGGCTCAAGTTCGCTCTGGGTGCTGCCCACGGGCTCTCTGTGGTGGCAGCAACCAGGAAGATCTGCGCCCCTTCTGGGAGCTTCAGTGCACCAGGGTTCCAGATGGCCTTTGGTGTTTTCCTCTGGTGTCCGAGATGTGTGCAGAGAGCAGTGTCTTCTGGTTTCCCAGGCTTGTCTGCCTCTCTGAAGGTTTAGCTCTCCCTCCCACGGCAGAGAACTGTTTATCTGGTCTGTTTCCTTCAGATTCGGGCGGTGTCTCAGGCAGGGTCCTGCTGCTCCTGTGGCCCTCCCCCACGGGAGCCCAGAGGCCTTATACAGTTTCCTCTTGGGCCAGGGATGTGGGCGGGGGTGGGCAGTGTTGGTGGTCTCTTCCGCTCTGCAGCCTCAGGAGTGCCCACCTGACCAGGCGGTGAGGTCTCTCTCCTACGGGGTCTGGGACGAAAAAAATCTTAATGTGGACACTGTAGTATGTCACAGTGTGTCCCAGTCTTTACTTGCAAAATTTCATCTCAATAACTCATTGGTCTGGTCTGAGGTCCCTGGCTTCTGCTACTGTGTTAATATGGTAACCTCACTGGGACTCCTCTCAGATATCCTGCTGTTGCCCTGTGTCATAGTGATCCTGTAGTTTTGCTACGGTAGGACAGGCTCCTTCATGCACTCCAGCAGTTCATCAATGGGGTAGATATTAGAGTGGACCAATTCAAAGCCATGCATCTGGGCCTTGGAGGTATCTGAGATGGTCAGCCCTCCAGTTCTTTCAATCTCATGTCCTCAGGACTAGCTCATGGGCAATCCCTGCAACCAGGGGCCAGCTCTACCCTGCTGCAGGCAAGTTGCAGGGCCCACTGTCATGAGTGTTACAGTTGGTGAGGGACATGGCCAGTTCTCTCACTTTAATGACCCTGAGGCCAACTCTCCTGCCTGCTGTAGGTGGCAATGGGCAAGACCTAGGGTCATCTCTCCCTCCTCCAACTCACCGCATGGCAGACAAATTGCAGGGCCAGTTTACCTGTGCCCCCACCCTCAGGACCAGTTCTACTGTGCTGCCCAAGTGAGGTACCAGGCCTGCTCTCCCAAGTGTTACAGCAGGTGAGAGAGAGGGGGCCAGCACTCTTGCTCTCATAACCCTGTCAGGGCCAACTCTCTAGCCAGCTGCTAGTGTCAAGGGCAAAAGGAATGGAGAGGATCTCCCTCTCACCACCTAGGGCTGGCTGGCTCTCCCACACTCCCGCCTTCAGGACCCACTCACCTGCCTCCCCCACATCCAGGGCTGTGCTGCCCATGTGAAAGGCAGGGCCAGCTCTCCCACTCTGATGACCTCACAGGTCAGCTTTCTCGGAGTTATCGGGGGCAAGAGAGAGAACCAAGTGGTAGGGACTGCTTTCCCAAGTATTCCTGCTCTCGTGCCCTCAAGGCCAGCTTTCCCAAGATGACCAGGTGAGGGGTAGGACTGGTTCTGCTCAACCCTCAGACATCAACATGTCATGGGGCTACAGCCCAGATCAAAGACATCCACCTGACCTTTGTTAGTAACAAGGTAGGTTACTTGTTGCTGCTGCTGGGCCACAGACCCACATATGTTCCAGTGACAGCAAAGGCCTGAACCCCACCATGGCCCTAGGTGGCATCACTGAGCATTCACATCAGGCTGTTCCTTACTATCCTCAAGTGTACAGTTCCGCTTCTCTTCACTGTGCCCATATCCTTCTGTTTCATTCTTTCCATTTCTCCACTACTTATTCCTCTTAGTGGCACCTGGGTCCCTGAGTGTCTGGGTCATCTCGGGAGTGGTCTCTGGAGGGTTATGCCCCGCTTGTGGCCCTGAGTTAGGCTACAAATCATTCAGATGTCCATAGATCAGAGCACCAAGTGTAGACGTAGCCTCTCCTCTGTTCTCTGCTGATGCACGTGTGACACAGCAATGCCTCTGGGGCAGGTGTGATTTAAAGAGTAAGGGCGAGGCTTCTAGGTCAGAGGTAGTGTTTGACTGACATGTAAGGACCTGAGTTCCAGCCTCACCATTACAGAAAAGGAGCATAAAAGAAAATGTAGGAACAATTGCTTCTGACAAGAGAAGGTCTCATCACAAACACACTCTTAACAATGAGAAGTATGTTTTCCTTAATTGTTCTAATTCAGGGCCATCTGCTTTTTAGAAATTCAGTCAAACTTGTTAAAATGTGATCAGACATAGCATAATAGGTAGAGTTATTTTAATAATCATTCTATGTATTGTACTCCTTTCTGCTTTTAAGTGTATATGTCAGTGTGACTACACAGTGTTACATCACCTTTTGTTTTCCTTGTAGATTTATTCCTCACAACATTGTCTGCCTCTAATACCTTCCAGTTTGAGATATGGGAAAATTTGGTAAGAAATCATTTCTCTGAAGAATTTTTAAATTCCCCATAAGGGCGCACAGCTTATAAGATGAGATTACGCGATCAGTTAGCTGGTTTCAGTAGTGAACAGAACAATAGTAAGAGACATTGGTTGCATTGCTGCCCGACACTGCTGAGTGCTGAAGAAAGTGTGTGTTAAGCACCAGGTCCTCTGCAGGATTTTAGGCATGGCTGCCAATTAAAACAATAAGCCTGCACTAATGGAGATGTTAAGAGGACCCTGTTCGGCTGTCAGCCGTTGAAAGAGGATACTGAAGTTTAATTTTCAGCTTGGTGATTCATGAACTTTTTTTAAAAAGTAATTTTTTTCTTAACCTTTGGGTCTACATAATTACCCACACACACAAAAAAAAAAAAATAGTTGGGAGAGGAAAGAGAAATTGTGTGCATAATCAAAATACATTATATGCACTTATGAATGTATTAAAAAACAAAATTAATTAATTTTAAGGGAATAATTAATAACTGATACTGATCAGTAGCTGAGTGACTGATGAAGGGGCTCTCCCCACAGGTGTTTCCTCTTTTTTTTAATAGTTAATAAAAGAATCTCAAGGCAGATCATGATTTGACTTTTAGCTTGGTATATATAACATGAAAGATAAATTAAGAAAGACCAAACCACCAGAAATATCAAAGCTCAGTTCCAGGCTTCGTAATGGAAAGCAGAATTCTAGACCAGTAGAAGTGGCCAACTCCGTGACATTTGTCACATGTTAGTCAAGTATGAAAGTGTCTGTCCTCACGGAAAATGGGCCAATAGTCTGCTTGGTAAAATGTGTGCGAAGGAAGCAGATTGGTGCACGGTCGGTACCACAGTTTATTTTTAGATCTTTTGATTTCCCACCTGAGTACTCCTGATTATCTGATTATCTTTTATATACTCCAAATTAAAGCCAGACCCCTGTAGATTTTATAAAAATTGTAGTAAGTAATTGGTTCTCGCAAATGTCCAGCACAAAGCAGTGGGACGAGATTGCTGCAGTCATCTCTTATCATGGGGCCAGTGATGTCAACAACTCAGGAAACAGGATCTGCTGAGATGAGAGCACCTCTGAACGCTTACAAATAACAGCAGTTGGCTTTGATGTCCAAGGGAAGGACAAAGATACTGAATACAAAAAGTAGTCTTGTTCATCGTCCTGTTTTTAAAACCATAGTTGCATTTTTGTTTCTTACGATAACAAATCTTGTTAATACATTTTTTGTAGTTGACACAGAGTCCCACTGCTATCGAGCACTTGTTTGGAGATGGACTTTCATTCCTATCTCAAGTAAATCTTGAGCTTAGACCAGCCCAAACTACCTATTTAATTAGTTTATGCTGGGGGTGGGAGGGGCACGTGAGTGGAATGTAAATGAGATTCTGAAGTTCTGTTACATGATAGGATCCCTCTCAGCCTCCTTTGCCTCATTTGCAGGTAATCAGGCATGGCAGTGCCAGTGCCACACAGCATACAGAGTCTTGATTGAGATCTTTTCACTTTAACAGTTTTTTCCTTCGAAAGAAAACAGTTTTTTTCTTTTGAAGAAAACAAATCTTTTTTATTAACTGAAACCAAGTTGTTAAATGAACTGGCAGGGTCAGTGAAGTTATTCAAACACTTGGATAAAATGCTTAGGCATGGGACACATGTCTTTAACCCTAGCACTTGAGAAGTTGAGGCCCACAGATGTCAGTGAGTTGAGGCCAGCCTGCTCTACATGGCACATTCCAGACCAGCCAATGCCATATAATGAGACATAAAGAGACCCTGCCTCAAGCAAAAATCAAAACTAACACAAACAAAATAACCAGGAGGCTAGAGAGATCATTCCGTAGTTATCAGCACTAGCTGCTCTTCCAAGGACCTTGGGTTCGAGTTCAAGTCTCAGCACCCACATGGCGGCTCACAAGTCCAGTCCTAAGGGATCCAGTGCTGCCTTCTGGCCTCCAAAAGCACTGCATATATGTGATACACAGACATACATGCAGGCAGAACACACATACACACAGGATAAGAGTAAAATTTAAAATGTTGTTCAAAAAAAATATTTCTTTGATTAAGCACTTGCTAAAGATGATAAAACAGGTTTGATGTAGAGAGACTGTTTACAGTAAGGCTTTGTTATAGGGATGAGACTTAGGTCTCAACTAAAGATACGACAACAACAAAGTGAAATTTTTATTGTCAAGAAACAAAAGAAGTTACTAAGAGGAAAAATGATCTTTGTTTGAACTCACCTAACAGGATCCTAGCTCAGGACAGGCCTGAGCTCGTGATTAATGGAAGTTCTGACCACTGCCATTTAGCTACAAATTTGTAATTCTATAAGGAAGGAAATGAAAGGCCGAGTTTGGGCTAAGCAGAATCCTTAAAAGTGCAGAAGTTATATCAAAGAGAGACTTTGTGTCATTTCTCACAGTAACATTGGGATATCATTAATGTAAATGAAGGGAAATATATATATTGAAAATTAACTCAATCAGATAACCATATTCTCACAATAGCTGACCATTCTCAGTGAAAGACTGGTCAAATACTTTGAAGCAATATATGAGTTGACCAAGTAGAATCTTAAATGTATAAAAAACCACATTAACTAGTAGAACATTAAAACTCTAACAGATCTTTTCTCTGGTATTATGCATGCTCAGCTCAGTGATCAAGCTCTGGGAAATCCAGATGTATGGGCCCAGAGCACGGCCAAGACTGATGTGCACGTGACTGCTCACCAGGAAATGTGATGGGAGATATGAACCTTCCATCAGAGACCAAAAGATGGACAGTTTTTGCTCTCTGGCCCACCCAGAACTGTCAGTGAGGAGTCTAGAAAGACTTGACATTTGAAATAGCTAGTAGGGTTTTGATGATGGGAAGTCAGAGAGGAAGAGAAGTGAAATATAGAAAAATCACCAAATGCACTCAGATTAGAAGAGAGCCAGTTTGATCCAGATGATGAAAAAAACATTGGAAAGTAAGAAACTACTGTAGACAAGATTAGTATGGTCTGACTTCTAAACTAAATAATTTGATTTCTAATAGTCTATTAAGAAGCTGTTGAATGATTTCAGATTGAGAGGCTTCGTTACCCTAATTACTGATACCCCATATCAGAGAGTTTGATTAAAGAAAACCGGAAGTGGCATAGTAGTATGAGTAGGATTTACAGCAGCCTAGGGAAAAGATGAATTACTTAAAGTAGCTGTTGGCAGTGGATGAAGAGTGGTAGCTGTGAGAGGGGGAGAATTAATGTAATTAATGTGAGAGTAACTTGTACCTACCACAGAAATAGAAAGGGTAAAGAAAATAATTAATATGGGGGGGAGGGGTCGCATAATTGAGAAGAGTGGTTATAGACACAGAGCTGGAATGCAAGGGTGACAAGCATCGTGGGACATCCTGGAGAACAAGCATGTCACACCATGTTGTCTTGAACTTGGTTTCTTTGGTAATAGAAGTGGGATGGAGGTTATGGGATGCTCTTAGAGTTAATAACAAAGGGTTAAATTATTTCTCTTAAGTTTGTCACTTGACAGATGACTTTATGTTCTGGTGGCCTAATTCAGACTATTTTGGCTTTAACAGGGTGGAAACTTCTCTATCCATAGTGTCTTTGAAAAACCTAAAAATCTGGTGGTGGTTGGACAGTCAGCATTCGCAGACTTTGGTAAGATTGGATTTGTCTCTTACTGCTCTCACATTCACAGACTCACAACACAACGACAATGGCTAGATGTTAGCATGTGATGGGCTATCTCATTCCTGTTTGCCTGTGTTCTCTCCTATGTAGCTAAATTAGTAGTGAACCAGATGTAGAATGATAAAGAAGCTAAAGTGGGGGCTGGGGATTTAGCTCAGTGGTAGGCGCTTACCTAGGAAGCGCAAAGGGCAGGTTCGGTCCCCAGCTCGAAAAAAAAAAAAAAAAAAAAAAAAAAAAAAAAGAAGCTAAAGTAGGGATTTATTACTTAGTAAAACTATTTTAACAACTAAATTTCTTAGTTTGTATAAAATTAACTCTATCTTCAGTTACATGGACAAATCCATTAGAAAAGGTCATATAACTTTATAATTTTAGAAAAATTCCACTGTAAGATAATCTTATGAAATTCTTATAATGCTTAATAAAAATGTTGTTGTAATTTCAGGTTAACCATAGTTGACCATAAATTATTATATCAAAACAACACTTAGAGCACTCAAATTCCCCTTGATTACAGATAGATTATTTAGTAACAATCTAACAAATTGGAATGTTTTTGTTGTTTCTTGATTAGGAATAAATAAGACGTGAGACAAGCCATGTGTAGAGATTTCAATTTTGTATTTAATCTGTATTATTATCATCTGAATATTTTTATTCTCTCATGAAAGAATTTTAAAAATCAGGTACTGACTACAGTAGATAAGAAATGACTATATCATAAATGAGGCTGTTTAGGGGTGTGCTATGTACAGTTGTGTGACTCATTAAGGATACCTTTAATTTGAAATTTTCAAGTTAAAAGATGTTCTTTGTTTAATTCTTAAACAATTATTTTTTTTATTTAATCATTTATTATATATAAGTACACTGTAGCTGTCTTCAGACACACCAGAAGAGGGCATCGGATCTCTTTACAGATGGTTGTGAGCCACCATGTGGTTGCTGGGAATTGAACTCAGGACCTCTGGAAGAACAGTCGGTGCTCTTAACCTCTGAGCCATCTTTCCAGCCCTATTTGTTTAATTCTTTTTTTTTTTTTCTTTTTTTCGGAGCTGGGGACCGAACCCAGGGCCTTGTGTTTGCTAGGCAAGCGCTCTACCACTGAGCTAAATCCCCAACCTCTATTTGTTTAATTCTTATAGTTGAAAGCTGTTACATAGTTTCATTATTTTTGTCACTATTATAAAGAGTAATGAACTCCAGTGAAAATCTTGAATATCTTAGCTATTAACTTTTAAATGTATTAAAAGTTTATCATTTTATCACTTTTTCCACTAGTTGTAATTTTTCAAGGAAATACAGGACATTGTAATAAGAATAATATGGACAAACTTATCAAGTAATGAGTCCAGCGAATCTGGTGAGCTTTTACGTTCTCTGAGTGAATTGTATGGGATAGTCATTGGTTCAAACAGTTCAAAGTTAGGGACTTATCCAAAGGCACTCAATTGTCTTAAAACAGGTCTAGGAGAACAGTCAAGGTAGAACAGCTACAGTAAGGGCTCACCTTGTTTTCATGTCCCCAGTACACAAAGAGGAACCGGAACCTCCCATGTTTCCATTTTTCCCCACTTAGCTTCCATCTTGTTTTAGTTTATTCTGTGTACAAGATGTTAATTAATGTATTCAAATTTTTATCTTTGAGTGCCTGTCATATGGATTAAGTTGGTTTCAGATATTTGACATTTAGCCATGAATGAAACATATTCCAGTGAAATTTAAATTCTATTGATGAAGAGAATTAAACAAAACTATTTAGAAAGAGGGAATAGGAAAGTGCACAGAAAGTTGCTGTAACTGGTTAGAGCTTACCTTTGACCAAGACTTGGCATCTGAACCCAAAACAGAAGAATGTTTCTTGGCAAGAACATATGTGAGTTTGTGGACTAAAATAAGGAATTTGGAAATTTACAAATTAGTTAAAAGAACATGTTGTAAACCAGGCAGAGACTGCAGGTGAAATGAACCCAGCCTGATTACCAGGGAATGGGAAGGAATGCTCACATATAGGTATATCGGAGACAGAGTTGGTAGCACATACTGATGGACTAAATGTGAAGTCAGGGATTAAAAGAAGATCTAAAGTGACTTATGTTATTTAGCCAAAGCAGCTATCTCGATTGCAGTGCCACTCATGGAAGGAAAAGTCAGTGTGCTTTTAGTGAATAGTTGCTAAACACTCAAACGAAATACAAGCTCCAGAGACCCCAGGGTAAGCACCACCAGGGTAACCACCACCAGGTTAACCACCACCAGGGTAACCACCACCAGGGTAACCACCACCAGGTTAACCACCACCAGGGTAACCACCACCAGGGTAACCACCACCAGGGTAACTACCACCAGGCTAACTACCACCAGGGTAACTACCAGCAAGGCCTTGTTTCATTGCCTTTTAGAAGGTGGACAGTAGATAATGGATCATTGAAGGAACCTCTCTCTGTAACATCATGCCTCTCCAAAACTATCGTTGTAACTTTCTCCAGCTAACTGACCTTCTATTTTTCAAGTACTCCCTACTTCCCTTCCATACCCACGTACCCTGCCTCATCCCTCTATAAAATGTTCTTCCTTTAAATGTTCCTCTTTGTCCACTACACCACCACCTTCTGATTTCACTGAACAGTCACCAACTCCTGGAGATCTTCCTTGTCCACTGTATTGAGAATTGTACGCCAGACCCCCAACACTATGGGCCCTCTTTTCCTTACCCAGTTTCTCCATCTAACATGCTAGACATCTACCTATGAAACCCACAAAAATATTTTCTTACTATTTCTGTCAAACCTGGATCAATGTTACTTATAAATACTAATTTTTGAGATTGTAATTACACCATATTCTCCTTCCCTTCCTTCCTTCTAAGCCCTCCCATTTACCCCTCTGCTCTCTTTCAAATTCATGTCCTCATTTATTTTATTTTTCACTTATTCACTTTACATCCCACTCACTGCCCCCCCTCCTAGCCTCCTCAACCCCTTCTCCTCAGAGCAGGTAGGGGCCCCTGAGCATCCTCCCACCCTGGCACTTCAAGTCTCTGCAAGGATAGGGACTTCCTCTCCCACTGAGGCCAGATAAGGCAGCCCAGCTAGAAGAACACATCCCACAGACAGGCAACAGCTTTTGGGACAGCCCCTGCTCCAGTTGTTCAGAACCCACATGAAGACCAAGCTGTACATCTGCTACATATGTGCTAGAGGCCTAGGTCCAGCCCATATATGTTCTTTGGTTAGTGGTTCAGACTGAGAGCCCCAAGAGTTCAAAACTGTTGGTCTTCTCTGGAGTTCCTCCCTCCTATTCTTCCATAAGAGAGCATCATGAATAGTGCCAGGGAGAGGAGAGAGAGAGAGAGAGAGAGAGAGAGAGAGAGAGAGAGAGAGAGAGAGAGAGAGATTGAGAGATTGAGAGATTGAGAGATTGAGATTAACTAAATACATAAGTATAATCTGCTCAATCTGTTTACTGCTACTTGTATGCACGTTTTCAGGACTGACTGTTTAGTATCAGAGAAACAATTGGCGCTCCTCCCTGAGGAAGACTCTCTCACTCTCCACTCTCCTTATCTGCTTGGAGTTCTTTGTGTTGAGATTAGGTTTCAGAGACTTCCCCATCCACGCTGTCTATTGCTCTTGTTCGTTGGTGAGACTTTGTATGAGTTGGGGTTCTCTACAGTAGCAGAACGTATAGAATGAATCTGTGTATAGAAAGGAGATGTATCTAAATGACTTACAGGCTGCAGTCCAGCTAATGCAGCAGTGGCTGGCTGTGAACAGGAAGTCCAAGAATCCAGTAGTTACTCAGTCCACAAGAGTTAGTATTGTTGATAGATAGTTAACAATACGATTCCTTATGACTTATCAAATATCCTTAATGTTATTTTACCCTCCTCACTCCTCCTGTATTTATCTCTTCTCCTCCCTAGTTAGAGACCCTGGTTTTTCCAACTCTCTTCAGATCACTTGAACCCTGCTCTTCCCTTCTCCATTGCTCTCCTCCCCACCCCAACCCCCAAGCATGCTCCTGTTTTACTTTCCTGGTTTATCCAGTTACTCCTGGTTGTGTACTCACATCTGAAGACTTAGAGCTAGGAAGCTCAGATGAGAGAAAACATGTCTGCTTGTCTTTCTGGGTCTGGGTTTTCTCAACTAATGTGTTTCTAGCTCAATGGATTGACCTGACAACACCCTGGAGAAGAGTGTGTCTTAAGTAATTTTCATGAATTATTCTAAGTAAGTGAAAAGTCCATTGATTAGCTTTTGACTTTGAATATCATCCATCGAGAAAGAGTAATGTATAAGTACTTGTGGTTGTTTTTATTAAAGTTAACTGACAGACTGAACTATTCAGAATCTCTTAAATTGGTGATGATTTCAATAGGAAACAACCTAGAACCAAAAGAACTAAACTCATACTCTGTACATCATCTTTTTCCTTATATCTAGTAGAAAACAATGCTCACAGCTTCCCAATGTCCTTTCACATCCTTACACCGACAAGTTTGTTTTGACGAGATTCTGGTGAAAACAACCAATTTAAACATGTCTCCCTCCATCACTCCAAAGGAAGATTAATACTATTACAATGTTTTACTAAAACAAACATTTCATTTTTACACATGGCCGGTGACATGTGCAGTGCTGAGATATTCTTAGTCTGCCAATACTGAAGAACTGTTTGTGATGTTTAGCATTCATCGTTGACTTGACCAAAATCTCAAAACATCTAGGAGCTGGGTCTCTGAGCTTGCATATGAAGGGAGGATTGCCTTGATTTTGTTAGTTGATGTGGGACAACTTGTATTAATTATAGGAGGATATCCTGAACTATATAAAGGTGGTGAGGCCAGCTGAGCAAAGGCATGCATGCCATCATTCCTCCCTGTTCTGAATATGACGTGATGTGACCAGCTTCCTCTGGCTCCTGCTGTGTGACATCCCTACTCTGATGACTGGAACCTGAAATTATGAGCTGAAATGAACGCTTTCTCTCCTGAGTCGCTTTTGTCTCGGTGTTTAATCATAGCAACAGGAAGAGACACTAAGAAATTTATATAAAAATTGTAAAATTGCTACTTTAGATTCTTCCCTTTTTGTATGCATACTCAGCATTTAAATTGGTTAAATACTTTTAAGGAAAAACTAGAACCCAGTGTGGTCTGAAGCCCATATGTATAGGTTTTTATATGATAAATTCTTAACTTCTGCATGAGGTTTAACTCACACTGAATACAGTCTCAAAACTACTGCATATTTAGCCTGATTAATAATGTCTGTAAGTGTGAAAACAAAATTACCCCTTTGAATGTAGAATTTCTGTAGAATAATGGTATCTTTTACACTGTTGTACATGTTATTTCATAGCTTAATAGATATCTTCACTATTTAGTAGTATAACACAACTTAATTGTGAATATGTCAGTATAGTTCTGCTCTGATTAATAAAGCAACCCATTTGATTACCTGTGAAGTTTACAGTCCCTCCATTCTTTGACTTCTACAGCACTGTAATGACAACTGAAGACACCTTGTCTATCCTCAGATCTAATACATTCACATCTAATAGATTTACATCTAAAAAAATGGTAAATGTATTTCTGTCTGGCAAATTATACTTGGAAAGAATCCTCTGGTGTCAGACAGAGCAATGCAGAAGGCTGTGAATGTTATGAAGGAACTGAATGCCCTGTGCTATTTTCAAACAAGCCTGGCTGTTTGTTCATACTCCTTTTCTTCAGTCTAAACTCTGCTGGTTTCATTCTGTATAAATGCCACACCCAATGCTTAGGAAAACCAGAGTTGTGTTGTGTCTTGGATGTAGATGAGTACATAAGTCCTCTGTGCTTCACCCACTGAAGCACTGAACAGAGGATTACATAGGTAGGTAAGTTGGATTAATACTGAGAGAATATAGACATTATATGTATTTTTTCTGCTCTGGCCTACCATCACATTACCCCAGAGTTCTAGTAGTCTCAACTTAATTGGTAGGAATTTTTTAAGATTTTTTTATATCAGTAACATGGAAAGGATCTAGAGATTAGAGTATACAAATATTTACTTTTCCTTCATATTAATAATAACTTTTATATCAAGAATTATTTTTCATTCCTTTCTCTAATTGCTCCAATGGGGATCCCGTTCTCAGTTCAGTGGTTTGCTGCTGGCATTCACCTCTCTATTTGACATGTTCTGGCTGTGTTTCTCAGGAGAGATCTCTCCAGTTCCTGTCAGCCTGCACTTTTTGGCTTCATCCATCTTATCTAGTTTTGGTGGCTGTATATATATGGGCCACATGTGGGGCAGGCTATGAATGGCCATTCCTTCAGTCTCTGCTCTAAACTTTGCCTCCCTATCCTCTCCTATGGATATTTTTGTTCCCCTTTTAAAGAAGGAGTGAAGCATTCACATTTTGATCATCCTTCTTGAGTTTCATGTGGTCTGTGCATCTAGGGTAATTCGAGCATTTGTGCTAATATCCACTTATCAATGAGTGCATACCATGAGTGTTTTTCTGTCATTGGGTTACCTCACTCAGGATGATATTTTCCAGTTCCATCCATTTGCCTATGAATTTCATGAAGTCATTGTACTCCATTGTGTAGATGTACCACGTTTTTTTAATACATTCCTCTGTTGAAGGGCATCTGGGTTCTTTCCAGCTTCTGGCTATTATAAATAAGGCTGCTATGAACATAGTGGAGCATGTGTCTTTGTTATATGTTGGAGCATCTTTTGGGTATATGCCGAAGAGAGGTATAGCTGGGTCCTCAGTTAATGCAATGTCCAATTTTCTGAGGAACCTCCAGACTGATTTCCAGAGTGGTTGTACCAGTCTGCAATCCCACCAACAATGGAGGAGTGTTCCTCTTTCTCCACATCCTAACCAGCATCTGCTGTTACCTCAATTTTTGATCTTAGCCCTTCTGATTGGTGTGAGGTGGAATCTCAGGGTTGTTTTGCTTTGCATTTCCCTGATGACTGAGGATGTTGAACATTTCTTTAGGTTCTTCTCGGCCACTCCTCAGTTGAGAATTATTTGTTTAGCTCTGTACCCCATTTTTAATAGGGTTATTTGATTCTCTGGAGTCTAACTTGTATAGTTCTTTGTATATATTGGATATTACTCCTCTAATGTAGGATTGGTAAAGATCTTTTCCCAATCTGTTGGTTGCCATTTTGTCCTAATGACAGTGTCCTTTGCCTTACAGAAGATTTGCAGTTTTATGTGGTCAGATTTGTTGATTCTTGATCTTAGAACATAAGCCATTGTTGCTCTGTTCAGGAAACTTTCCCCAGAGCCCATGTGTTCCAGGCTTCCCCCCCCCCCTTTTTCTTCTATTAGTTTGAGTGTATCTGGTTTTATGTGGAGGTTCTTGATCCACTTGGACTTGAGCTTTGTGCAGGGTGATAAGAATGAATTAATTTGCATTCTTCTACATGCTGACCTCCAGTTGAACCAGCACCATTTGCTGAAAATGCTATCTTTTTTCCACTGGATGGTTTTAGCTCCTTTGTCAGAGATCAAGTGACCATAGGTGTGTGGGTTCATTTCTCAGGTCTTCAATTTCTATTCCACTGGTCTATCTGTCTGTCTCTGTACCAATACCATGCAGTTTTTTATCACTATTGCTCTGTAATACTGCTTGAGTTCAGGGGATAGTGATTCCCCTGAAGTCCTTTTTATTGTTGAGGAGAGTTTTTAGCTATCCTGGGTTTTTGTTATTCCAGATGAATTTGCAAATTGCTCTTTCTAACTCTATGAAGAATTGAGTTGAAATTTTGATGGGGATTGCATTGAATCTGTAGATTGCTTTTGGCAAGATGACCATTTTTACTATTTTAATCCTACCAATCCATGAGCATGGGAGGTCCTCTGAGATCTTCTTTTATTTCTTTCTTCAGAGACTTGAAGTTCTTGTCATACAGATCTTTCATTTGCTTGGGTAGAGTCACACTGAGGTATTTTATGTTATTTGTGACTATTGTGAATGGTGTCCTTTCCCTAATTTCTTTCTCAGCCTGTTTATCCTTTGAGTAGAGGAAGGCTACAGATTTGTTTGAGTTAATTTTATACCCAGCCACTTTGCTGAAGTTGTTTATCAGGCTTAGTAGTTCTCTGGTGGAACTTTTGGGGCCACATAAACGTACTATCACATCATCTGCAAATAGTGATATTTTGACTTCTTCCTTTCCAATTTGTATCCCTTTGACCTCCTTTTGTTGTCTGATTGCTCTGACTAGGACTTTGAGTACTATGTTGAATAAGTAGGGAGCAAGTAGGCAGCCTTGTCTAGTGCCTGATTTTTGTGGGATTGCTTCAAGGTTCTCTCCATTTAGTTTGATGTTGGCTACTGGTTTGTTGTATATTGCTTTTACTGTGTTTAGGTATGGGCCTTGAATTCCTGATCTTTCCAAGACTTTTAACATGAATTCTGTCAAATGTTTTCTCACCATCTAATGAGATGATCATGTGAGTTTTTTTCTTTTGAGTTAGTTTACATAGTGGATTACGTTGATAGATTTCCGTATATTGAACCATTTCTGGAATGAAGCCTACTTGATCATGGCAGATGATTGTTTTGATACGTTCTTGGATTCGTTTTGCAAGAATTTTATTGAATATTTTTGCATCGATACTTATAAGGGAAAGAATTGGTCTGAAGTTCTCTTTGTTGGGTCTTTGTGTGGTTTAGGTATAAGTGTGATTCCTTCATAGAAGGAATTCGGTAGTGCTCCTTCTGTTCCTATTTTGTGGAATAGTTTGTACAGTATTGGTAATTCTATGAAGGTCTGATAGAATTCTGTACTAAAGCCCATCTGCTTTTAATAACTGCTTCTATTTCTTTAGGAGTCATAGGGCTGTTTAGATGGTTTATTTGTTCCTGATTTAACTTTCGTACCTGATATCTATCTAAAAAATTGTCCATTTCATCCAGATTTTCCAGTTTTGTTGAGCATAGGATCTGATGATTTTTTTTAATTTCCTCTGAGTGATGTTTTAAATGATTCACCTTCATTATACCACAGCCATGTGTCAAGTTGTTTAGTGTCATCCAGACTGATGGATTCGTTTAACAAATATGGAGTTTACCTATCACACTCTATCCTGCACTCTCAATGGACTCCTGCTGTTTCTCTTGGCAGATGGAGATGGACACATGGATCACTTGCTGCCAGGCTGTGAAGATAAGGACTGTCAGAAAAGTGCCATTTATTTAATGAGATCAGGAACAGGACAGGTATTGTCTGCTTTGGAGATGCTGTGAATGATGCTATATGCCTGAAAAGTCTTGAAAGTTAAAAGATATGTTTAAGAAGCAGAACAGAAGGGTTGGGGATTTAGCTCAGTGGTAAGGCCCTGGGTTCGGTCCCCAGCTCCGAAAATAAAAAGAAAAAAGAAGCAGAACAGAGTAAAATTCAAAATTACATTTTAGTTATTGTATATATAACAATATGGTAAAATACATTTAAATCTTTTCTTCAACTGAGGTTGAAAATGCTGCTGTGTTGATTTTTGACAAAGAGAACCATTTTAGATCCCATAGTTAAATAGAATGTGGCATTTTAGATGCCAGGGCTATAGAAAGCATACGTGTGAAATAAAACTTATGTGGAAGATACTTCCTTCTCACAGCTAAGTCTGCTCTTGTTTCTGTATGCAGACGCATATTAGTTCTCATGCCGACTTTTTGCCTGGTGCTTAATAACTTAGAATTGTTGAGAGTCCTGGAGGATTAACATGGAAATAATAGGTCATAACTCGTTGAGTTCATCAGCTTCATTTTCTTGTGGAGGGGGGAGTTAATAAATGATAAGATATCATGCTGACTTTATAACCCTTAGGAGCCATATGATTCATTTAATAAAACAAATCTTTATACATTTAGCATTTTTAAAATAACTGAATTATCATAAGTTTTATTATTTTTGTATACTTGTATTTTTGTGAATCATTTAAAACATTAGGTCAAGAAACTCCCCATCATTGGTTCATAGGTATAAAATTTTATCTATATTTCAACCTGTTAAGTGACCGACCACAATGGGAACACTTAAAAGTTGAGAGAGAGAGAGAGAGAGAGAGAGAGAGAATGTGTTTCCTATCTCTAGGAAGACCGATGTGGTGTTCTTTGATGAGTGTTACATAATATAATTATATTAATGGAAACACTTACACTTAGGGGTTTTGTTTTTGAGATAGGGTCTCTCTGCATCTCTCTGACTGTTCTGGAACTCACAATGTAGACCAGGTTGGCCTTGAACTCATGGAGCTCCACCTCCCTCTGCCTCCTGAGCACAAAGATTTAAAGGCATGGACTACACTGGACCATGTTTCAGAATGTTGTGCCAACTTAGCATTTTGTGCAATTTCTAGTATTTTTGCAAAGTGTAACAGTTTTGTTTCTTTTTTTTTCCAAAATCAAGTGAAATTATTTAAATGCCTAGTTAGGGTTTTTAGTTTGTTTGTCCCTCCTACCCTATGTGTAGCCTTGGCTAGCATGGAACTTGCTCTATAGAACAGGCTACCCTCAAAGGCAGAGATCCACCTGCTCCTGCCTCCCGAGTATTAGGATTAAAAGTGTGCACTACCACTGCCCAGTATAAATGTTTGTTTTTTAATGTTCACAAAAGAGTAATACTTTCTTCTTAAGTGAATTTACTCAATGTTTTATCGTCAAGGTCCCCCACCCCTGCAATGGCAAATTAAACTTTCTTAGGAAAACTTACAAAATTTTAGAGATACTTGTTTTATTTTCTCTAGACCTTTTATAAAGAGATCATTTTTAATATACTTCAGTTTGTGGCGATCAAACTTAATCATTTGCTTGTGAGGGAAAATGCATGTGCAGGCATGTTTGGCTACTTGCCAATTGCAGTACACCTGTGTCCACTTAGGACATGTGCAGGATCAGTGCTGACGTGATTCTTACGGGAGAGTGGCATGGCTGTAATGCTAATGCACTGTCTCTGCTCTTCAGAGTCTAGTTGCGTATTAAGTTATCCAATCGTGAAAAGACCTCTGCAATCAGAAGAGGAGGGAAGAAGCTCGCTTTACAGTCAAGCGAATCTTTTCTGTTCTCTTCGTTGAAATCATTATAGGCTATGAAGATTTACTAAGACTTTTGCTTCCAGGTATTTCAGTGTCACAGTTGATTCCTTTGTGCCATGCCTGTCAGGTGAGGACAGAGTTTGTTTTCCCTAAGGTTGAATGTATGTTGTGAGGACCCTGTGGCCTGTGTACTGTCCAAGCAAAGATGCTCATGACCAAGCCTATGGAAGACCAACTGCTCCTTCCAGTGTCTAACACATACATCAAGTAAATGATGATGCCTACCATTTTGTGAAAAGAAGTAGCATGGTGACTGCCTTCAGCACTTTTAATGACTCATTCCTTTTGCAAACGGTAACTGTTTTTCTAAAGTGATTATGAGTGATCTTTTTTTTTTCTTGTCTTTAGTGGGCTCCTGTGCTTCAGGATTTTAGCAATAAGGGCACACTCTGGGGCTTTGTCCCATTCGTGCATGAAGAGCGGCCAACTGCAATTCCAGTTCCACTCACACTTCACATTGGAGACTACAACATGGATGGCTACCCAGATGCTCTGGCCATATTAAAGAATACATCTGGAAGGTAGGGGAGTAAACTTCATAACAGACACTTGCAAAATGTCTTTTTTTTATTTTTAGTTTTTTACTTTTATTTAATTTTTTTTTTATACTCTAGATTTTATCCCCCTCCCAGTCCACCCACTGACTGTTTCATATCCCATACCTCCTCCTCCACCCCCCAGCTCCACCAGGATGTCCCCACTGCACCAGACCTCCCCACTCCCTGGGACCTCCAGTCTATTGAGGGTTAGGTGCATCTTCTCTGACTGAACTCAGACCCAGCAGTCCTCTGCTGTGTATGTGCTGGGGGCATCATGTCAGCTGGTGTATGCTGCCCGGTTGGTGATCCAGTATCTGAGAGATCTCGGAATCTAGTTTCATTGAGACTGCTGGTCCTCCTATAGGCTCACCCTCCTCCTCAACTTCTTCCAGCTTTTCCCTAACTCAACCACAGGGGTCAACAGCTTCTGTCCGTTGTTGGAGGGCAAATACCTGCCTCTGTCTCAGTCAGCTGCTTGTTGGGCCTCTCAGAGGGAAGCCATGATAGGTCCCTACTTATGAGCACTCCATAGCCTCAGTAATGGCGTCAGGCCTTGGGGTCTCCCCGTGAGCTGAATCCCACTTTGGGCCTGTCGCTGGACCTCCTTTTCCAAGAGCAAATGTCCTTTCATAGATTCTGACTGATCGTACTTAATCTGGTACAGTCTTTCTCCCAGGAGGAGTCAATGGGGTCAGCTTATGGTTTCTTGTGTGATCTGTGAACTCATCCCATGGCTTAGAAAACATTCTTTTTTATAGATTCATTTTCTGTAGAGAAAAAAATGAATATTCACTATAAAGTTATTTTTCATTCATCAAAAGTTGATCTTTAAAAGGTCATTTTTCCTGAAGATGAATGACAGTACATTTTGAGACTAAAGATTGGTGGTTAAGATATGATCCTAGACTTCAGGTTCAGCCCAGCACTGTCTGTGTGACCTGGGACAAATCATCTAAACTCACGATGTATGCAGAGAGTAATGAGTACACCCCTGCATGAGCGCAGTACAGCAAATGAAGGAGAGATGCTCTGCACAGATTAATTTATTCTAAATAAATATCTCTTTATGATTACTTACTTTCTAAAAGCATCAGAATTCCCAACATGATTATTGATATAATTTATGTATATATGAGGTATGTAAGTATATTCATAACATAACCAGAGATTTTGACACTGTGGCAACTTTTTAAAAAAAAAATCTAAAGATGAGCAGAAATTCATAATTAGCCCAGTGCTACCAGAATCCACAAATGTGGCTAATCCAAGTTTCTCTTGTTTTGTTCATCTTACATCCCTTATGTTCTTTGAGAGATCATCTTTCCTCTTCTACTTACCCACAATATGTTCTGAATATTATTTTATTGCTTACTTAGAAACACCATGAATGAGTACCTCTAAAATAGTTTTAGAAAATTAAGAGTAATCTGAACTTAAATTAACCTAAAAACTTTATGTTTGGCCAAATAAACAGACAAATGAACCATGAGTAATCAGTCACTCTTTTCCACAGTCCTGTCAGAGTAGTGTGGACTATGTAACAAGGCCGCTCCTTTTAAAGGGAACAACAAAAAATATAAAGTCTTACAAGAATAAAGAAACATAAACTTGCTTTATTATGGGCATAAGCTTTAGTCACAAAAATAATATTCCTTAAACATATTAAGCCTAATTTCTCAAGCTTAGAAGAGCATCCAAGTAATTTTTATTTTTCCATTAGAAGTTCTTTGTCAATTTTTTTTAAACTTTCAGATATTTAACTTGTATTCTTTAACCTTTGGGTTGTAATGAAGGTATTTACAGCTGATCAGCAGACTCACATTGAATGTACAGCAGGAAATCCTAATTTCTAAGGCAGTTATAGCAATTGATTTTTGTTTGTTTTGTCCTGGTTTTATGTCTAGTCCAGGCATTTCAGTGCACACTGTAAACCCAAAAGGCTGAGGAGGTAGTCTTTCAGTCAAAGTTAATGGAGCTATATAGGGAGATCCTGTCTCTAAAAACAAGCAAACAAAAAGTTAGATCATTTCATAAGTGCAGCTATTAGATTTAGATTCTCATCTGTTCCTTTAGCATAGATGAGACTTGACAGGTAAAGGTTACTGTACCTCAGTGTCAGTTGAGCTTTTATAGGAAAACAAAACCTGAAAATAGAACAGAGAACAAAATCTAAGATTCAGCCATGAGAACATGTACAATCTGTTCAATTCCAGTAAACAAGTGGCCAGATAGAACATGTTGCCTTAGAGCCAGCCAGGCAGCTATGAGAAGGGCACTGCGGCCAAGGCTGGTGACCCTCGTGAGTCCTGGGAAATGAAAAATGGCAGCATAGCAAGTAGAAGCTGGGACTTTGTCAGGGGTGCTGCTGGCTAATCCGCCATCCAGTGGGAACCTGCATTTTCTTCAGCCTCCTCGGCCTTACTAATTAACTCAGCTCTATGCTGACAACCCTATGTGGGCAGGAAGAGCTTGCCTTCGATTCCAGATGCCTTCAGTTCCAGATGTTCTATTTTGATGGGCAAGGAGGTTCATACCACAGGGTCCTACAGCTCTATGAAGGAAATGTTCTCATTTTCACTATGAAAAATATCAGCCTTCTTTTTCTTCATCTAAGATAAGATCACATTTCTAATTTTAAATTTAGTAATGCAAATAACTCATTATACTTTCTGTTTGAAGTAATATTTTTCTGTTTTCCGGTGAATGTGAGAAGTGTACAAGCTTCCTAACCTGCAGTAAAAGATTGCCCAAGAAAATTAGCATTTCATGAATATTCTCCCTGGAGTGTTTGCTGGCTGTGTGGCAAAATTCTTCATGGTAAACTATGTCACACACCATTGTAGTGTTCATGCCTGCTCAAGTCGATTAAAGTATAGCCTGTTTTTAATATTATACCCTACATTATTAACTCTCTGGTACAGTAAACATACAACAAAACATTGTTTTTAAGGAACTATTGAAATCACCATCAGAGTCAAGAATTTTAGTGCTGTCTTAGTTCTTTATCCATGAGTCACTCCTAATCATGGCAGTTCACTTAGTGACTGGTTTCCCCACTCTGTTACTACAGTTATTTGTGTGTCTTTCATTATAAAATATGCCTTTCACTCTCGTTACATTTATGTTAGTTTTCTAAGGAAGGAAGGCTGGAGATGTGGCTGAGCAGCTAAGAGCACTTGCTGTCCTCCCCGAGGACCTGGGTTTGGTTCCAGAGACCCCCATGGTAGCCCATAACTGCCTGTAACTAACTCCGGGACCATTGCTCTCTTCTAGCCTCCATGGGCACTAGGCATGTAATATATAGACATGTATGCAAACAGAATACATAAAATAAAACAAATAAATCTTTAAATAGTTTTTGCGTTATTTTTCCGGGTAGATTCTCAAGTAGTTTCCTAAAAAAGTCTCCATTCTCTGAGATCTTCCCAGTCTTAAAAGTGGTTTTATTTTTTCTAAAGTTAATTCACTGTGGAATCTTAGCACCCATCTTCTCTTAGAAAATCTTGTGCTGATCCATAACTCTGGTCTGAGATCCAGGATGGGTGCTTCACCATGTTGTCAAGGTCACCGTGTCGGGTCCAATTACGTCTCATAGTAATGTCCTCTTTTAGAAGGGCTCCTGTTCATTTCCCTCTAAGCTCTCATTAGAAAGAGCTTCTGGATCCAGGCGGCTTTTTTCTGACCTCCCCTTGGACATTGTTTGCCATTTCTCTCTGTTTGCTATTGTCTTAGTTTGGGTTTTACTGCTGTGAAGAGACACCATGGTGGCAGCAACTCTTCTAAGGACAACATTTAGTTGGGGCTGGCTTACAGGTTCAGAGGTTCAGTCCATTATCATCAAGGCAGGAGCATGGCAACATCCAGGCAGTCAAGATGCTAGAGGAACCAAGAGCTCTACTTCTTGATCCAAAAGCAGCCAGGAGACACTCCTTTCTGCAGGCAGTCATGAGAAGACTCCCTTCCACACGAGGCAGAGCCTGAGCATAGGAGACCTCCAAGCCCACCCCCACCATGACACACTTCCTCCCATAAGCCCACACCTCTTGACAGTGCCACTCCCCATGGGCCAAGTATATTCAAACACATGAGTCCATGGAAGCCAAACCTATTCAAACCACCACAACTGTGTTCTAGAAATTCACTTTGCCCAACTGAGTAACAATTTTGATTACAAAAGTGAGTAAGCCAAAACTGGGATTTATTCTCTTGTGTACAGTGAATAGAACCTTTGGATTCATACCCCTCCTCCACTTTCCTGATCTCCCGCTTCTCAGCCCTCTTTTCTTTCTTCTTCCCCTTCCCCCTTCCTGCCTCTTCTTTTTTGGACATCGCTGAAGATCAAACCTGCAAACCCCTAAACTGTTAAATCCCACCCCGTTCACAGCCACACGTCCTAAAGTGCCCTTGCAGGTGCTCTGTCATAGCAGACCTGAGCTTCATAAAACAGAGGTAGCGGCTGTTGTGCTTTCGTGTGCCTCAGTGGACTTTCGATGGTTGATCATTTGAGAAGGGGCTCTGAGCTGAGGAACTATCTGGGTCAGGCTGGCAAATCTGTGGGCAAATCTGTGAGGGGTGGATTAGGAAGGGGGCTGGGCTGCACCAGTCCTAGGCAGAGGGTCTGAGCCTGTGTAAGTAAGGATAGGTCCTGACAGCAAACAGGCAGCATGGACCCCTGTTTCTTTGCTCTGGACTATGATGTATGTTGACAATGGCTTGAGCTCCTGCTTAACCTCTCCGTAATGATGGACATGGGACTGTAAGCCAGCTAAACCCTTTGCTTACCTAAGGTGTCTTTTGCTATGGAATTTTATCACAGCAACAGAAATCTAAATAGATAGGGCCAAACAATTTTTAATAGATTTTTTTCATGCAATATATTGATCACACATTCCCCTCTCTCGAATCCTCCAGATCCAATCCACTTCCCCATTCACCTAAATTTTTTTTCTTCCTCTGTCTCAGTAGGATACACATAGGTATCTAAAATCACAATAATAATAAGATAAATATAAAGAAACTAGACTAGGACAAAACAAACAAACCAGGGAGTCAGGGGGAACTGAAGAAAAAACACAAGAAACACAGATGCTGAGACACACACAGTCGCACACATATATACAACAGAAAAACAAAGTTATAAACCATAAATATAAGCAAAAGATACATAAGACTAAAAGGGAAAGGAATTGAGGGGGAGAGGGGGAGCGAGCGCATTCGAGACAATGCATTGTGAGACAACAACAAAAATGGGACTTGCCTTTAAGTCTCCTTTGCATACTTAGTGAGACTCCATTGGAGAAAACTCACTTTTACCTTGTGAAGGGTTATCACAAGGAGATAATGTCTAGGCTGGGGATGGCAGCTGTGTCCACTTCCTCTCTCAACACTGGAGCTCATCTTAGATCTCTGTGAGCTGCCTCAGTCTCTGTCATCAGATGTGTGTCTGTCCTGTTTTGTCTAGAAGGCCTTGTTTCCTCAGTGTCTTCCATCCCACTTGCTCTTACAATGTTTCTGGCCCAAACTTTTGAAAACTGTGTGTGCTTGATAAACATCCACTAAAGGCAAACCCTATGAAGGTTAAAATAACAGAACATAGATATTGAAAGCCAATCACATTGTTTTTGAAAAATTTTAATGCCTCTCAGCCATAGTAGCCTCATAACAGGGGTGATATTCTGTACCTCCTAAGATGGTAAGAATCAAACTAAACAGGTGTCCTTGTTCTGTACCTCACAGAGGACACAAGCAGTCCAGTGAGTGGTGGGCTACACAACACAGTGTCTCAAAACCTATGGGGAAGTGCCCATCCACCAGCATGTATACCAGCATTGTCTGGAACATCTCCCCTGCACCTAGTCAGTGCAGGGTCTTGCCTTGCACCCTGCTGGGCTCTTAAGAGCCGCCCAAATGCAGAGCCCTGCAGAAAAGCTGGAGCCATTAAGACTGAATCACGGCAGAATGTTCCCTCTACCACCCTGCTTCCTTGTCGTCCTCAGAGGCAGTGGTCCCGAGAGTCCAACTTAAAACTGTCCTGTCCCCCAATCGTCATGTTATTCTCCTTGCTTGGAAGGCAGACATGCAGAAATCATTCTTCCCGAACACCATGGGACTCGCAGTCATTCAGCTCACTGTGATTCCTATCCTCCTCTGACTAACAGTGTGGGGCCCAAGGTCTAAAAGACTTGGGATGATCTGATATGTTAATAGAATCTGAGAAGAACCAGAAATAACTTGGGTTTGGTGGCATCGTTCATTACTTAGTATTTCAGAGACAAAGGGTCAGGAGTTCAAGGTCATTCTCAGCTACCTAACATGTTTGAGACCCAGTCTCAAAATAAAAAAGAAACAAAGAAAGGAAATAACTTATCTTCGAATGGAACATATGGTTGTACTACAGCAGAGGAACATTACCTAGGTCCAGACAGATGTCTCTGCAGAAGGTCCACGAAGACAATTGTAAGAAGTGGATTGTATGACACATCTGAAATTCGGCAAAGTAGTTGCCATTGTTTTTCTGACTCTTTTTAATGCAACAGCAATACTACTTGACCTTTTTGGTCACTTTTAACGTTGGTTCTAAGTAAGTTCCTGTCACATACAGTAGTTTTTACAATTTTCTATAGTTTTACTTCTTCAGGATAATTATTTCACTGATTTTTTTAAATATATATATGATTAAAGAAAATTGTAGAATCTTGTGTGTCCATATCTAGATTTAAGAACACATTAGTGAAATCACCTTTCCCAACAAGTGAGAAATACTTCCCTGGGGATTGTATGGGTGAGATGTTATAATTACTGTGTAGTTTAAGGAACGAAATTATCCTTCCATGCATTACAGCAAGCACATGGTGTTTTTCAAAGATGTGTATTAAAAATAGCACACTCATTCCTTCCTTGACTCTCCAGGGAGCTCAGAGTTGTCCTGAGGTTGGCTCTGGGGAAGGTAAGCACAGTGACTTAGGGCTTAACCGACAGATAGTTGAAGAATGCACTGACGTACTTATTAGGAGGTTCTCTAGTTTATGACAGTATTTTTATGATCAAGTGTGAGGAAAGTATCTTCTCAGGTTACTATGTAATAGCACATTTTCTGCTTAGGTAAACTACATATATTCATAACTAGAAAAATATATAGTATTCTCTATACTATAATTTTTAATGATTTTCTTCTACTTTATTGTTTTATAATGTATAATTGTTAACACTTTTATTGATGTAGATACATATACCGTAAAATATATGCATTTAAAATATGAAATGTATATTTTAATGGTCTTTGTCACAATTATAAATTTGCATCCATCCCTTAGTTTTAAGACTTACCCATTACCCACAAAGGAAAATCCTATTCCCTAAGCCCTTACTTTTTAAATAGTAGGAGCCAGTCCCCCAACTATCTGTCTCTACATATTTCTCTCTTTGAAGTAAATGGAATCATAAAAAATGTGACCTTTTATTGTACTTCACTACATAGAATGACGTCCAATTATGTATTTGTTTCCTAATGCATTGTCATACGCTGCTAATAATAGAGTATCCGTTTTAAAATGTGTATGTATTCTTTTACAATTCAGGAAATCAGAGGTCTAAAATGGCTTTCACTGAAACAAAGACAATAATGGTTTTCTAGGAAGTTATCAGCCCCTCAAATCCCCTGAGGCTGCCATTTCTGATTTGCAGCTTTCTTTCTATGTTCAAAACATAACATCTTGGTAAGAGTCAGGGTTTCCAAAAACAAAAACTACAGGAAGAGTAGATAGAGTACATAACATTGTAAGGACTAACACAAAACTGTGAACAGTCCACACCTCTAAGACCTAGAGTCAGCAAGGCAGAGATTCAAGAGAGCCAGGTCCAGAGGTCAGCATCATCGTGAGTTCTAGTTCAAGGCCCCATCAGCTCTAAAACCCTAAAGAATCAAGTGTGGCTTTTTGTCCTGTTTGGCTTTTTTCTTCAGTGCTCTATGGCAGGTGTTAGCCTTATCCAGGAATATTCAGAGATAAACCCAGAGCCAGGTTCACTGAGCAAATGTCTGGGTACACTATGGCTCTGTCAGACCAATACATAAAGTAACCATCCGTCTTTCTAACCTCTGCTTACACCCGCTCCCCACTCCACACTCTGTGCTCAGTCTCCTTCTGTCTTCCCTTTCTCCCCTATCAACCTACTTTACTTCGTAAGGATTCCTATGGTTATCTATGGGAGAATATTTTTTTAGAACCCACCCTCTGGCTTCCCAAAGATAGGTACTTGTCTGTACTTGTTCTGTCTGCAAAATATATCTACTTTCTCAGTAGAACAACATATATCTCAAATCTGAGCATTTGGGATGGTGAGGTAAGAGAATTATGAGTTCAAGAACAACCTGAGCTATAGAGTGAGACCCTGTCTCAAAAAAAGAATTTTTTTTCTTAATATCCCACTACAATTTCTATAGCATGACCTTGACAACCCTTATAATGAAGAACATTTCATTTGGACTGGCTTACAGGTTCAAAAGGTCAGTCTATTATCATCATGGTGGGAAGCATGGCAGCATCCAGACAGACACGGTGCTGGACAAGGAACCAAGGGTGCTACATGTGGATTAGCAGGCAGGAGGAAGAGACACAGCTGGGATTGGCTTGAACTTCTAAAACCTCAAAGCCCACCCACAGTGACACACTTCCTCCAACAAGGCCACACCTCCTAATAGCACCACTCTCTGTGAGCCTATGGGAGCCATTTTCATTAAAACCACCACATCCCCCGAACTGTCAATTCATTTTCTTAGCTGAAATCACATCATCCAAATATCACCAGCTGAAAAAGCCGAGTTTTATCTACAGTATATGAATCGGGCTCAGATTATAACAAAAACTTCAACAGTTACATTAGGAAATAAGTATTCCATCTTGCCTTACACTGTAGTAAGACAAATTGGTGTTGTTTCAGACTGAACTTGTTTACCCGTGTCCCAGGCCCACAAATGGAGGCTTAGGCTATGCTGGGGAGATATGTGTATCCTTGGAAGTGGGCTGTGGTGGTGGCCCCCATTTTACCGCTTCTAGTTCTCTCTCTCTCTCTCTCTCTCTCTCTCTCTCTCTCTCTCTCTCTCTCTCTCTCTCTCTCTCCCCCCTCCCCCTCCTTCCCTCCCTCCTCCTTCCTTTCTCCCTGCTGAGAACATGAGCTTAAGTTCCTATTCCTCCAGCCATGCCTCCTACCATGATTTGCTGTTAACCCTCTAACACCATATGCCAAAACCAACTCTTTTTCCCTTAAGTTGCCTTTTGTCATGGTGATTTACCACAGCAACAGAATAGTAACAGAAGGATGCCCTCGGATGCATTATCGAGTTCATTTTAGAAGGATCCTTGTAGCTTACACTTTTGCAGAACTGGGTGATATTGTCTAAAATCAGTTTATGCATGTGGAATGGTTCTTAGTATCTCCTGTTTATTATTTAAAGGTTTGTGAGATGTATAGTTATAATCCTGTTTTTCACTTGTTACTAGAATTCCTATGTCCCCCCTGTTTTGTGGATATGCTCAAAATAATAAGCTTTATGTTAAATTTCTATAGTTTCATTTTACTGTTTTAAGTTTATTAAATTATTTATCTGTGCTGTAGTATCTTCTGCTTGCATTGGGTAGTGTCTTAGTCCCTGTTCTGTTGCTGTGAAGAGACAGTCTGAGAAACTTAAACATTTAGTTAGGGTTTGCTTACAGTTTCAGAGGTTTAGTCCATATTGTCATGGCGGGGACCATGACAGCACATAGGCAGACATGGTACTAGGGAAGCATCTGAGATCTATGTCTGGATCTGTTAGCAGCAGGAAGAGGAAGCCACTGGACCTGGTTTGGGCTCTTGAAATCTCAACTGTGTGGCACTCTTCCGCCAACAAGGACACATCTACCAATACTTCTAAGTAGTGCTACTTCCTGATGACTCAGTATTCAAATGTATGAGCCTATAGGGGCCATTTTTATTCAAACTACCACATGCTACTCCCTGGCATCCATAGGCTTGTTCCATATCATAATGAAAAAAAAATGTATTCAGTCCAACTTTAAAAATCTTCACAATCTTTCAATCTCAAGACTGCTTCAAAGTCTACAGTCTCTTCTGAGACTCAAGGAAGTCTCTTAATAGTAACACCTTATAAAATTGAACTCAAAAAGCAGATCCCATACTTCAAACATATAATGACACAAAGTATACATTACCAATCTAAAAGGGAAGAAAATCTAAAAGGGAAGAAAGGGATCATAGTAGGAAACACTGGATCAGAACAAGATGAAAAAATGTGCTAGGCAAATTCCAAACTTTGCATCTCATGTGTGATGTCAAAGCACTCCTCAGATATCCACTTCCTTTCAGCTTTGTTGGCTCCAACACACTTCTCTCTCAGGCTAGTTCCACACTTAATCCACAACTTTCCTCACCAGGTATCCCATGACTCTCTGGCCTCACCAACATCTTGGAGTCTCCAATACCATCCAAGCTTTACCTTCACAGCTTCACACAGTGATCTCTTTGGGCCTCCATCCAGACACACCCCTGGCATGTACCTGGCCTCAACAGTTTTCCTCAGCTTCGAAGGAAGATTCCACAACCCCTTCCTTGTGTCCTTGATGCTAAGTCCAGAACAATGTGGCCAAAGCTGCCTCGTTTTTGTGCTTGGTACAGCGGGCGCTTGACCCCTTCTCACAAGTACATTTTCAACTTCCTATCAAGGTTTCCATTGAAAAATCCACTGGATCTAATGGATTTCCTTTTTTTTTTTTTTTTTTTACAAAGGACTTGGTTTTTCTCTTGAAGCTTTCAACATACTTTCTTTGTTATGTATGTTTACTGTTTTAACTGTGATATGCTGTGGGGATGTTCTGTTCTTCTTATCTGTTCTCTGCTCTGTGAGCACATACAGAAGTGTGTCTGGTTGTGTCTTTCCTTAGTTTGGGGAAGTTGTTTTCTATGACCTTGTTGAAGATCCAGTCTAGCCTTTAATAGTGTCTCCCTTACCAGCCACCCCTGTAAGTCAAAGGTTTGGTCTTTTCGTGGTGTACCACATTTTCTGTATGTTTTTCTTTCCTGTGTGTTTAAAATGTTTTCATATTCCTAGTTTATTGTGTCTGCTTTTCTTCAAACCATGGTATTGTGTCTTCTGCTTGGTTTACTTTACTTGAAAGGCTTTCCTTCGAGTTGTCTCATTGGGCCTTGGATCTTTCAATGCCATCTTCATTTCAGATGACTCCTCTTCTATGCTTCTCTCTATTGAATTCTGTTCCTAAGTCCTGCCTTCAACATTGCCATCAACTCTGTGTTTGTGTTTCCTTGGGCATCACTCAGGCATTCATTCTCCCTAAGCTCTCTCTTTAATTTCATTGAGCTGTTTCTTTGTGTCTTCTTTAAACTCCTTGAATTTTTTGATGACATTCATGATTGTCCTTTTAAACTCTATGTCATGGGACTTATTCAGGTAATTCTCACCAGCAGATATTTCTATAGGACTGATGGATTTTGGGGAGGAGATACTGTCTTTATCCTTCCTATTGTTTATATTTTTGCAGTGAGATCTGGGCATATGGGCTTCTTTTGTTAGTTCTGCGTCCGATTTGGACAGAGTACATTGAGGCAGAATATGTGTGTCAAGATGGGCCTAGAGGTTGGATTTGACTTGGATAAAATAAAGTCGGATGGATGCGTGGAACTGGGATGGCATACAGAATGTGTGTCTTGGTCCAAGTCTGGACTTTGGGATATAGATCTTGCTAATTCTAGATGTTGGACTTGGCATTGGAGGGGCCTGTGGGTTGAGGATAGGAATGGAGGGTCCTGGAGGAAGCCTGGAGATCGATAGAGACACTTGCAGGATACTAGAGAGCGCTGGGGCACTGCGTGTGAGGCCTAGTCTAGGTCTTGGAGGTTGAGAAAGGTTCTTGGAAGAAAGGTCCATACAGGCTCTCCGAGCGAATCCCTGTAGCAGGACAGGAAGGATCTGCTAGGCACCATGGAAAAATAAAGTCTCAATCTTTCCAGGGAGTCCACTAAATATTGGACCGCCATTTGGTTTCTATTTTTTGTCTGTTTCTGAAGTCTAGATCGAAGGTGTGATATCCAGTCTTTCTTAGTTCCTTCCCTGCTCCTAGCAAGCTGGTCTACTTCAGAGGGAAGGGATGTCCTTGAATTCCAAGTTTCCACAAAGGGTTGTAATGAGGCATGAGTATTAATTACATTACATCTGTATTAAGATAAAGAAATAGCATAAGTGTATTCAGTTAACCTTCCCTATATACCTTATAATGCCCACCCCCCAAAAAAACTCAGTTGGAATCATTTTATAACCAGAGAGAAACTAAAGGTCAATTTCTTATTTCTTTGTTAAACGGAGATGCAAAATTGCCTGACACAGTATTAGCAAGTTGCATTGATCTGATTCTCCGACCTGTTTTCTTTCTAACAGTTCCGACTACTTCAAGACTAACCACCACCAATAGTGTCAGACTCTGCATTTGTCATGATTCAGTTCTCCAAGACTACCCTCACTTCATATCATATGACTATCATGTGTCCTAGCTGTCTAGCCACCCCAATTTCTGTAAACCCAGTAACAAGGGACATTAAAGCAGATGGAGGTATCCCAGAGAGACTTTGTCTAATGAGTTCCCCTCTTCATAGGTCCACATGTAACAACTCAGAAGTTGTCTGAACCTAGTCATGGAGTTTTTAGGGAGGCTTCACTACATGAGTATAATTTATTAAATGGTATCTGTTGGTACTGGACTCCAGCTCCTGCAGATAACAGGCCATTTCCCAAAGGTGCCCCCTCTAATGTAAGCGTGGATGCCCTAATAACCAGCCGCCACACTAAAGCTATGTAAGGGCTAGCCTCCCTAGAGTTACTCTTCTTATCTCATTATTCGTGTGTGTGTGTGTGTGTGTGTGTGTGTGTGTGTGTGTGTGTGTGTGTGTGTGTGTGTCCATGTGTCTGGGCTCTGTGTGTGTACATGTGCACCCATGCCAGTGGAGAACAAAAGAGGTTGTCAGATCCCCTGGGACTGTAATTCACATTTTCACAATTTAGTGTATTTCTGAACTATTAGATATAATATATTATAATGGCCTATAGTGCTCAGCCTGAACCTTGAGCCTTGAGCATGGTAAATACAAACATTGCTACTGAAGCATCTCTGTCCTCTATGGTGTTTATTAAATGCCTTTTCTAATACAAATTATGGAAGTTTTGTTCATATAAATAAAAAATACATGAAAATCCCCCATAGTCTCATCACTCAGAGTTGATCAGTGTTTCCATTTGGTATATAGGAAAATTACAAATCAGAGTTTTGAATTAAAGTACCAAAATTATTTTTTTAAAATCTATTCATCCCTTAACAAATTGAAATGTACATGTCTGTGTAATCATCTGTCTTTTGTGACATGCAGTAAAGAACAATACATACAAAGCAAAATTACCTGTCCTTTTGATGTTAATAATTACAAATTACATATTGATTCCTTTCAGGCTACCAAGCGTTAAATATTAGACAGATTCAGACGTGAAGTAACTCCAATATTTGCATGATTTTCAATGCACTGATTTGAAAACCTTTGCTTGCATTAGATGTAACTTCTAATATACTCTATTCTATATAACTATACTTTATACATGCCTACTATTATGTACTATGTACTATCATTTTGGTTTGAACCATAATTGACATTTTAAAATCAAAACAGAAATGCTTTGTACTACAAAAATAGCAGGTGAAAAGTTATAAGAAAAGGACAGGCCAGGAACCCCACGTTCTGAGAGGATGTGTTAGTGATCTGAATCCTTTCAGGACTCTGTAAGTGTCAACTAAAGATATGAGAAGGAAGGAAGGAAGGGAGGGGAGGGGGGAGGGAGGGGAGGAGAGAGAGAGAGAGAGAGAGAGAGAGAGAGAGTGTTGTAAAAAGTGTGGTACCTCAGAAATTTTGAGCACATGCACAGATCCTAGCTTGGAGAGAAGGGATGGGAAATAGAAGCATTAATATGTAACAACCTATAAATTATGAAACTACAAAGATCTATGCTGAGGACAATGGTGGCGTGTGTGTGTGTGTGTGTGTGTGTGTGTGTGTGTGTGTGTGTGTGTGTGTGTGTGTGTGTGTGTGTTGTTGCTGTGTCTTGTTTGTGTAGAAGTGAGTGTGTGTACATGGGTGCAGGATGTGACCCTAAAGGTGCCCCACAGAGGAAGGCGTGCAGAGGGTGAAGGAGCACAGGACATAAGAGTGGGAAGAGTAGCTCTGGGCAGGAGATGGGAGAAAATGAAATATAATAAAACCCTAACACTTGGTATGCTAATTTCAGTCTTTAAAAACAAAAACAAAAAGACTAAGAGGAATCATAAAGTACTTCCTGGGCATACAAGCGTTGAAAAGTACTACTTTTCTGTAAGTACTGCTCACTGACTGATTGTGCCACTGGAGGCATCCTAAAGGTTTGCACCCCATCAAAGAACAATATCAACCAACCAGACCCCCCCAAAGCTGAGGACTAAACCACCATCCAAAAGAGTACACATGGAGGGACCCATGGCTCCAGCCCATATGTGCAGAGGATGGCATTATCTGGCATCAATTGGAGAAAAGCCCTTGGTCCTGTGAAGGCTGGTTGTTGCCAGCATAGGGAATGCTAGAGCAATGAGGTCAGGGGAGTGGGAGGGAGCATCCTCATAAACAGGGGGAGAGGGCATGGGATAGGGAGTTTGTGGAGGGAAACTGGAAGGGGAGATAACATTTGAAATGTAAAAAAGTAAAATAGCCAATAAAAAATAGAAAAATACTGCTTTTCCACAGGGCGTGAACTCAACATACAGCCTTCTTCACACCATAACTGTATATCTCTGCATTTCAACAACTTTGTTAGCATAAATTTACTGATACAGAGGGTCACATTTCTGTTGTGTATTTACTATGTGACAGCTTGTTTTCTTCAGTGGTTTCTGAAGCGGTGGTGAAATGTAACTTGTCTAATGGGTCAACTATTGAGAGACTGGGTGAAGGAACTCTTCAATATTTCAGAGGAACTAATTCTATTTGCATTTGCTTTTTCTCTCAACCAAGTTTTACTCTGTTATCTAAATGTTTTGTCTTATGCTTAATAAAAGGGTTTTTAAAAGGTGACTCTATACATTCTTGGTTTAATCTTACTATAATACATTTCCATGGGTATACTAATCCCTTAAGAATACATAATTAACAACTCTGCATGCAGAGGCTTTTCCAAGAACATAATATTGAATCTTAAATTTGGGTAGTTTTATATTCTTTATTAATTTTAAACATACCATATGAGTAATGGGCATTTCCCTTGTGGCGTTTTTATACAAATCTTGTTCTTACTGTTTTCTTAACTTCCTTTGCCAGCCTCATGCCCCCTCTTAATTAATGGTCCCTTCTTTTCCCTAATAGCCCCGTTAGGGATGGCAGCAAGACTTGTCTCAGGCAGTTAGTATATATAGTTGTATGCAAGTCAACCCGTGCTGGTTCCTGAGACCAAAACATTAAAAAGAATAACTGGCGTTGGACACACCCGCCTTATATGTTATTGTTGGATGAACCTTTGGAACCACTATGAGGCTCCCTGCTGCAGAGTAGAAGCTCAAGCTCCATCAGATGACACTCAGCTGCCTCTCTCCTGCAGGGTAACTAACAGTGACCTTTCAAGTAGAAAGACAGATATAGACCTGTATAGGTCTCATTTTTCTAGTTGCCTCCTCCTGTCCAAAGCCATTTGAGAGGCACTCCTTTAGCTAGAACATTGGCCACCTCAGAATGGACAAAGTTAAGAGATTTGGGGAGATGGAATTGCATCTGGCCAGTCCACAGTCTGAAAAGTATGATGTTATAAATTCAAATCTCCTAATAATTAATAATTGACGGAATATTCTTTCATTTTTATTTGTTGCTAGGGTTTTTGTTCATGGACCTTTTATCAGGACTTTTAATTTTTAACTGATTTTTTCTTTATATTTCAGATTTCTTATAAACAGGTTATTTAAGTCTTAGTTTCTTTAAACCAATCTAACCTCCCATATAAGCGTTTTATATTTCATACCAGTGTTGATTTGTAAAGTCTACCAACTACTTTTTTTTCTCTATTTTTTCTACTGTGATTTTAATTTAAATATTGTTTTCATGATTTAATTTTGTATTTTTGTTTCCCTACTATAAATATTACTTTAGTGTATGTCTTAGATATTTTTAGAATACCTTTCAATTTTGTCTTCAACACTACACTTCACAGATAGTTCTAGAACTTTCCAATAGTGTATGTCTGGCCTCTTCCAACTTTGTACTGTTTGATCTTCATTTTTTTTCATCTGCTGACATTACTGGTACTATACTTGAGTTTTTTTAATCAATCCTCCTTAAAGAGATGTGATTTGCATAGACATTCGTATTTCCCTGCACACCTGGCCTTGTATGAACTCATTGCTCTTCAGTGCCTTGTGTAGACAAGTTAGTTACCTGGAACTATCTTTGGTCTGCCTGATGGACTCCCTTTAATATTTCTTAGATTTTTTTTCTTATAAGGACAACATTTAATTGGGGCTGGCTTACAGGCTCAGAGATTCAGCCCATTATCATCAGGAGGGCACGGCGAGGTCAGACAGGCACGGTGCAGGAGGAGCTGAGTTCTCATCTTCAGCAGAAGGAAGCCAGGAACAGACTCCTTAGATGTTCTTTAGTAGTAATTAAGATGCCGTAAAAATACAGTGTCACTATAAATATTTATAAAACTCTTGGCGAAAGAAACTGGACACAATTTTTTTTAAAAAGATGGGAAGAAGTGATAACAAATATCTAAGTCAACAATAAATATTGTGAAAAAGAACTCTAGTAGCACAGTAAATAAACCCAAAATTAAGTGGAATTAGGGATTGAGATTTAGCTCAGTGGTAGGCGCTTGACTAGGCCTGGGTTCGGTCCCCCAGCTCAAAAAAAAAAAAAGTGGAATTAGATGAACTTACAAAGCTGCTTTGCATCAAAGAAATAATTGCCAGAATGAAAAAACAGCCTGTAGTATGGGAATAAATCTTTGCCAATTACTCATCAAACAGGGATTAATATCTAGACTATATAAAGATCAATAAAAACTAACCCTCCAAATTCATAATTATTCAATCAATAAATAGGCTGATGGCTGGGGAGATTGCCCAGTGGTTATGGGCACTCGCTCCTCTCCCATGGGATGATCTAGTTCCCAGCACCCACCTCAGGGGGCTCACTGCCAGCCTCTAGTCCCCGCCCAGCAAACTGGATACCTCTCCTGGCCTCTGCTCTAGTAAAGTGAGGGGGTAGGTGCTCCTCTAAGATCCATGACCTCGCTGTAGCAGCCCTGGGTAGTTAGATGGTAAAATGAGCGACAGATTACTGGTATACTGAAGTTGCTATTAAAAGTGACCAGCCAGAACAATGAGAGATAAATACAATGCAGAGTCTATAGGAGTTTTTTAATGAGTGTCGACCTATCATCCATGAAAATCATATACATTTTCTCTACAATATCCGATGTCGTGTAAAGGAGGGGTTGGGATACATGTAACAGAACCCAGGTAGGTTTAGCAGTTTCATGCTGGGAAACCGATACTTGCACATCAGGTTTGCTACAGTCTTGTTCTCCTGTACTTTCATACTTGTGTGCCTACAAGCCTTAGAAAGATGCACGCCACTGTGTTTACACTGGTTATCTGTGAGGATAGTGCTTTA